>NW_025293905.1:0-1021 GCF_018294505.1 Triticum aestivum | reverse complement strand
GTTGAGACGACACCGTATGAATTATGGTTTGGGAAGAAACCTAAGCTGTCGTTTCTAAAAGTTTGGGGATGCGATGCTTATGTCAAGAAACTTCAACCTGAAAAGCTCGAACCCAAATCGGAAAAATGCGTCTTCATAGGATACCCTAAGGAAACTATTGGGTATACCTTCTACCTCAGATCCGAAGGCAAGATCTTCGTTGCCAAGAACGGGTCCTTTCTGGAGAAGGAGTTTCTCTCGAAAGAATTGAGTGGGAGGAAAGTGGAACTTGATGAGGTGATAGTCACCCCTTCCGAACCGGAAAGTAGCGCAGCGCGGGAAAATGTTCCTGTGGTGCCTACACCGACTGGGGAGGAAGTTAATGATGATGATCATGAAGCTTCGGATCAAGTTACTGAACTTCGTAGGTCCACAAGGACACGTTCCGCACCAAAGTGGTACGGCAACCCTGTCCTGGAAATCATGTTGTTAGACAACGGTGAACCTTCGAACTATGAAGAAGCGATGGCGGGCCCGGATTCTGACAAATGGCTAGAAGCCATGAAATCGAGATAGAATCCATGTATGAAAACAAAGTATGGACTTTGACTGACTTGCCCGATGAGCGGCGAGCCATAGAAAACAAATGGATCTTTAAGAAGAAGACGGACGCAGATGGTAATGTGACCATCTACAAAGCTCGACTTGTCGCTAAGGGTTATCGACAAGTTCAAGGGGTTGACTACGATGAGACTTTCTCACCCGTAGCGAAGCTGAAGTCCGTCCGAATCATGTTAGCAATTGCCGCATACTATGATTATGAGATATGGCAGATGGACGTCAAAACGGCATTCCTTAATGGCTTCCTTAAGGAAGAGTTGTATATGATGCAGCCGGAAGGTTTTGTCGATCCTAAGAATGCTAACAAAGTGTGCAAGCTCCAGCGCTCAATCTATGGGCTGGTGCAAGCATCTCGGAGTTGGAACATTCGCTTTGATGAGATGATCAAAGCGTTTGGGTTTACACAGACTTATGGAGAAGC
>NW_025293904.1:0-1021 GCF_018294505.1 Triticum aestivum | reverse complement strand
GGCCGAACACCACCGTCGCCACCGTTCGCCGTAGCAGCCATCTCCGGCCACCCCTCGCTCCCCCGACTAGCTCAGAAGCTCCGCCACAACCCCCTCTTCCTCCCCACCGCTCCACAGCTCCCCGGAAGCCCGGCATCGCCGCCACGTCGCCGTTCCCCTCTTCGGGCTCCGATCATCGTCGCCGTCGAATTTGTCGTCTCCAGCGCGTCCCCGAGCCCGCTAACCATCCCTGCAGCTCCGCGGTGAGCCCCCGGATCGTTTCCCCCTTCTCCCCTGGTCTCTCCCGACCTCTAGGCCCTAGCCCCACCTTGGCCGAGAGCTCCACGCTGTCGGCGATGTCGCCGTCGTGGCCACGGTCACCGTAGCACCCAACCGAGCACACTATCGTGCTCTACACCTCACTAGGATCACGCAGCACACACTAACGCCTCCCCAAACCCTCTGCAACATCGATCCCGACCGCACCCGAACTCCGGCCGCCGCAGCCGAGCTCGCCGCCGTCAACTCCGGCCACCCCGAGCCCAACCACCACCACCAATAGTCGCGGCTCAACCTCAGCAACACGTAGATGCCTTCTGCCGTCCATTTGGTTGCCGGAATGGCAAAAAGCACTCTCGCCGCCGTCTCGGACCTCGCCGGCGTCATGTCGCCGGTGGGGTTTGACTTGTCCGACCTGGGGTTTGACCCCCCCAGGGTCACTGACGCGTGGGCCCTGTCGGCCAGGTGGTTAGATTAGCGCTAACTACTGTTAGTCAACCCCCCCTGACACTGACAGTGGGCCCCAGCGCCACTAATCCCTAATTAGGATTAATTTAAACCTGTTTAACCCCCCCTGTCACTGACGTGTGGCCCCCACACGTCAGGTTTGACTTCAGCCAGCCGCAGTTGACCACTGACGTCATGCTGACGTCATGCTGGCGCAATAATTATATTCTGGATTTAAATTAAATCAGGAAATTCCAGAATATTATTTAAACTTCAAAAATTCATAACTTTTATTCTGTAACTCCAAATTGGACAA
>NW_025293903.1:0-1021 GCF_018294505.1 Triticum aestivum | reverse complement strand
CGAGACTGGTTTCACCGTTCGGAGCACTCGTTGCTTAAAGGTGACTGGCGGGTGTCTGTCTCTCTCACTTTAGTTGAACCGTGTGTGGCTACGCCCGGTCCTTGCGAAGGTTAAAACAGCACCAACTTGACAAACTATCGTTGTGGTTTTGATGCGTAGGTAAGAACGGTTCTTGCTAAGCCCGTAGCAGCCACGTAAAACTTGCAACAACAAAGTAGAGGACGTCTAACTTGTTTTTGCAGGGCATGTTGTGATGTGATATGGTCAAGACATGATGTGATATAATGTGTTGTATGAGATGATCATGTTTTGTAACCGAGTTATCGGCAACTGGCAGGAGCCATATGGTTGTCGCTTTATTGTATGAGATGCAATCGCCATGTAATAGTTTTACTTTATCACTAAGCAGTAGCGATAGTCGTAAAAGCAATAAGTTGGCGAGACGACAACGATGCTAGGATGGAGATCAAGGTGTCGCGCCGGTGACGATGGTGATCATGACGGTGCTTCGGAGATGGAGATCACAAGCACGGTGCTTCGGAGATGGAGATCACAAACACAAGATGATGATGGCCATATCATATCACTTATATTGATTGCATGTGATGTTAATCCTTTATGCATCTTATCTTGCTTTGATTGACGGTAGCATTATAAGATGATCTCTCACTAAAATTTCAAGATAAAAGTGTTCTCCCTGAGTATGCACCGTTGCAAAAGTTCTTCGTGCTGAGACACCACGTGTTAATCGGGTGTGATAGGCTCTACGTTCAAATACAACGGGTGCAAAACAGTTGCACACGCGGAATACTCAGGTTAAACTTGACGAGCCTAGCATATGTACAGATATGGCCTCGGAACACAGAGACCGAAAGGTCGAGCGTGAATCATATAGTAGATATGATCAACATAGTGATGTTCACCATTGAAACTACTCCATCTCACGTGTTAATCGGACATGGTTTAGTTGCTTTGGATCACGTAATCACTTAGATGATTAGAGAGATGTCTATCTAAGTGG
>NW_025293902.1:0-1021 GCF_018294505.1 Triticum aestivum | reverse complement strand
AGTATAGCGACGAGACAATGCATCAGCAATAACATTTTCTTTTCCCTTCTTGTGTTTAATGACATAAGGAAAAGTCTCAATGAATTCAACCCATTTAGCATGTCTACGATTCAGTTTAGCTTGACTTTTAATATGTTTCAAAGATTCATGATCAGAATGTATAACAAATTCTTTGGGCCATAAATAATGTTGCCATGTTTCTAAAGTCCGAACAAGAGCATATAATTCTTTATCATAAGTAGAATAATTCAGACTAGGCCCACTCAATTTTTCAGAAAAGTATGCAACAGGTTTGCCATCTTGTAATAACACACCGCCTAATCCAATTCCACTAGCATCACATTCAAGCTCAAAAGTCTTATTAAAATCAGGAAGTTGGAGTAAAGGAGCATGTGTCAACTTATCTTTCAATACCGAGAAGGCTTCTTCCTGTGCGGTACCCCAAAGAAAAGACACATCTTTCTTTGTAAGCTCATTGAGAGGTGCAGCAATGGTGCTGAAATCTCTCACAAAACGCCTATAGAATCCAGCGAGGCCAAGAAAACTCCTCACTTGTGTGACCGTTTTGGGCTGCGGCCAACTCCCAATAGCTTCAATCTTGGCTTTATCAACTTCAATTCCCTGTGGAGTAACAACATAGCCAAGAAAAGATACTCGGTCGGTGCAAAAGGTGCACTTCCCAAGGTTACCAAACAAACGTGCATCACGTAGAGCAATAAAAACAGCACGTAAATGTTCCAAATGTTCTTCCAAAGATATGCTATAAATCAATATGTCATCAAAGTAAACTACCACAAATCGTCCAATGAAAGCACGTAAAACTTCGTTCATTAATCTCATGAAAGTACTAGGTGCATTAGTTAACCCAAAAGGCATGACTAACCACTCATATAATCCAAACTTAGTTTTAAATGCTGTTTTCCATTCATCTCCCAATTTCATACGAATTTGATGGTATCCACTACGCAAATCAACTTTGGAGAATATTGTAGAGCCACTCAATTCATCAAGCATATCATCT
>NW_025293901.1:0-1021 GCF_018294505.1 Triticum aestivum | reverse complement strand
CAAAGGTTACTAATATCCTAAAGGAACTAGCAAACACTATCAACATGAAGTAAGTAGAGTGAATCTCGGGTTCAAAGCCCAAGGAGTAGAATACCTACTACTAAGTGGCATCACGGGATGCTTTCGAGAATAAAAGCCAGAATCATCACACTGGGACACAAAACATTGCTAGATTACTAGGTGACTCCCTAAAACACCTAGGGTCATAATAATAGCTCCAACATATATGTCAAGGCAATAATTTACCTCAACTCACCGATTAGTGTGGTTAATCTGGCCCAAAGGAACATCGGAATGGGAGGAAGGAATTTTGCAAATGCTTCAGACTATTCAGAAACGTGGGGTGACTCGGACAGCATAACGGCTGTAAATGCTCAGAAAAGATTTGAGACATTCACAAAAATGGTGGCATAACCACTCAAAGGCACAATATCAAGGTTTCGAGATCAACAATTTAACATACCGAAGTAATAGGAACTGAAATGAGGCTTAAGTCCAACAATTCTATAGGTCTACGGATTGGTAACACGTGATCCTAATAGAAAGAAGAGATAGCCTAGTTCTTAATCCCCGCAGGAAAGATAAGATGGCTCAGATCAGAAGGGCATAAGGTATAAGGAATAAAAAGAGCCTTACGTTCCATCCCACAATCAATTCCCTTATATAACTAAAGAATTTCTAGACTCAACTTCGACCAGTTTGGCTTGGTAATCCTACAGGCAGTCAAGCTCTGATACCAACGCTGTCAGGACCCCGACTCAATGCCACATCGATCTAGCATGTAACACCTCATATCACTTTGCGGCCTCACGCACGGTATTCCCACGGGTGTCGCCTTACCTTTGCCCGGGACCGTTTGCGCCTTTTGGCACACGTATATGACAGTGTCGCTAGCATCCATATGATAAGGAGCCCGGGCTGACATGGCTAGTCGTAAACCCAAAGCGGCACAGACTTACAGGGACAGGCATCCATGACCCAGCATCGAACGTGTCGGTCATCAGCGAGTGAATCCAGGCTG
>NW_025293900.1:0-1021 GCF_018294505.1 Triticum aestivum | reverse complement strand
GTTCGCCATAGCAGCCATCTCCGGCCACCCCTCGCTCCCCCGACCAGCTCAGAAGCTCCGCCACGACTCCCTCTTCCTCCCCACCGCTCCACAGCTCCCCGGAAGCCCTGCATCGCCACCACGTCGCCGTTCCCCTCTTCGGGCTCCGACCATCATCGCCGTCGAATTCGTCGTCTCCAGCGCGTCCCCGAGCCCGCTTCGACGCCCACTGCAACCGCGGTGAGCTACGCCACCATTTCCCCCTCTTCTCCCCCTCGTTCCCCCACCGTAGCCTCCTCCCCACCACGGCCGAACCTCCGCCGTCGCCGAGCTCGCCGTCGACGCAGCTCCGGTGACCATTTGGTCACCCCGGCGAGTCCAACGAGTTCGCAAGACCCCGTAGAGCATTCCTAGCGCCTCGCTTCGCTCGACTTCGAGCTCCAACCCCGTTCCCGTGCACGACCGAACCCCGGCGGCCGCAGCCGAGCTCGCCGCCGTCGACTCCGGCCACCCCGACCCCAACGGACTCCGCCAAGAGCTGCGGTTTGTCCTCAGCTCCACTCCGGTGGTCTCCGCGGTCCATTTGGTGGCCGAAATGGCCAAAACCACTTCCGCCGCCGCGTCGGGCTCGCCGGCGACTAAACGCCGGCAGCCGACTTTGACTTTGACCACGGGTGGGCCCTGGTTGACTCCCCTGAGTCAATGACAGGTGGGGCCCAGCCCTGTTAATTAAACAGGATTAGTTTTAATTAAATTTTAATTAAAATAATCACCCTGACATGCGGGACCCACTGTCAGGTTTGACCCAGACCTGTTCAGTTGACCACTGACGTCACACTGACGTCAGGCTGACGCAGTAATTGATTTTCTGGATTTAAATTAAATCAGGAAATTCCAGAATATTATTTAAACTTCAAAAATTCATAACTTTTATTCTGTAACTCCAAATTGGACAAATTATATATGAAAAATGATCAGAAAAATCCAATCTATCCATCTGTACTATTTTCATGCATGATCAAACAAGTTAAATTGATGTTTT
>NW_025293899.1:0-1021 GCF_018294505.1 Triticum aestivum | reverse complement strand
GAGTCCGGCCGAGGTTTCCCATACGGCCCCGAACGATGTGAACAGGGTTCCCGAGATACCTAACGGGTATTCGGTACACCGTGCCACGTACCTACCGCATCACAGCCCACCCCTACGGTCAGCGCTGTCCACGGCCTCCAGTAGGCTACAAACACCAGAAACTACTTGCAACTCCTGGACGGAGAACTAGGGTGAATAAGAAGTCGAGAGGGTCCATTGGTTTCGGGCCCAATGCATGGTAGTAGCTGATTCTTAAATCACACATACAGATCTCAGTGCTTAAGGTCGGCTTCAATGAAACAACCCACCATGTACTCCTACATGGCCTCTCATCGATACCTTTACCAAATCGTGTTCACCACACCACTCTCATTACCGACATAATCATTTCACTCTAGCCCATCACCCAGATGAACTAGACCTGACACGACTCTAAGCATAGCAGGCATAGCAAGGTAGGAACAACACATACATAGGGCTCAATCAACTCCTACACATGCTAGTGGGTTTCATCTA
Source organism: Triticum aestivum (assembly GCF_018294505.1). Classification (NCBI taxonomy): domain Eukaryota; kingdom Viridiplantae; phylum Streptophyta; class Magnoliopsida; order Poales; family Poaceae; genus Triticum; species Triticum aestivum. The sequence continues at coordinate 505 of NW_025293899.1, read as the reverse complement.
GTTACTGTGGCAATGACAGGTCATGCAGAGGAAATGGGTTCAGCTACCATAGCACACAGCAGTTTGAATCGCGTTGTCTTAATGCAGTAAAAGAGAGCAGGAGCGAGAACATGGGATTGTATCGATATGATCAAATGGTTGGTTGCTTGCCTGATGGTTCGATGCACTGATATGGTTCTTCGTTAGGGTAATCACGGTACTCCTCGGGGGCAGAACCTGTCGCAAAGGACACCGATACACAACCATCACCAAACAATGTGCAACAATATGATGCATGCATGAAACATGGCAATATGAGTGTGTTGGGCTAATGCAACTAAAACCAGAGGGGTTTGAACAAATTTGAATCAAGGATTCAAATTTCAAATTCAAATATGGTCTTTTAAAGTGCTTTTCCTTGTTCTGCTTAAAACATCAATTTAACTTGTTTGATCATGCATGAAAATAGTACAGATGGATAGATTGGATTTTTCTGATCATTTTTCATATATAATTTGTCCAATTT
>NW_025293898.1:0-1021 GCF_018294505.1 Triticum aestivum | reverse complement strand
ATAAGCATCTATGCTCCTTTTTTAGTACAGTTAATTAAAACTATTTTTTGCTTCAATTCATTTCTGAGTATCTTTTTATATAGTTTTTTTCTTTTCTGCTATATTTTTTTTCTTTTTATTTCTGAGTTGTAATAAGTCATTAAAATAAGCATCTATGCTCCTTTTTTAGTACAGTTAATCACAACTATTTTTTGCTTCAACTCATTTCTGAGTAGTTTTCTATATAGTTTTTTTCTTTTCAGCTATATTTTTTTTTCTTTTTATTTCTCAGTTGTAATAAGTCATTAAAAATAAAAAGAGGCGCAATGCTTGTTAATTTGCTTCAAGCCTTTCGGAATAGTGTCAACTGCACTGCACATAGCTCTGTGCAGTCTACCGTATTCCTCAAGGCTTGAAGCTAACCAACGTGCAGGAGCATTGAGCCTCTTCGTCATCGTCTTTGCACTCAGGGCTTATAAACAGCTGCGAGTGCCTCTCGCTTGGCGAGGTGGGACTAAAAGAACAGCTGCAGAAAGAATCAAAATAAAATAAAAAAAATAAAAAAGTGCCACCTAAAGGGCTATCACGGCCTGAATACGACTAGAAACCCAACAATGGGCCAGGATTCAGGCCCGCAATAGGCCCAATAGGCCCACAGGCACATATAGTGCGTTTAGGCCCGTAAGCCTGCATTTGAGAGGAGCTCGAGAGGGCAGCGGGACTGGGGCTTATAAACCACTCTCGAGCTCCCTCAGCTAGCGAGGTGGGACTAAATTTTCGTGCCGCGACGCGGGCAGCACATGGCCTTTAGTCCCGGTTGGTGGCACCAACCGGATCTAAAGGGGTGCATTGGTACCGGTTCGTGGCACCAACCTGTACCAATTCCCCCCCCCCTTTAGTCCCGGTTGGAGCCACCAACCGGGACCAAAGGTCTTCGTTTCCCGCCCTTTGGGCTGCTGAAAAGAGGCCTTTGGTCCCGGTTGGTGGCACCAACCGGGACTAAAGGGGGCATTAGTCACGGTTGGAGCCACCAACCGGGACC
>NW_025293897.1:0-1021 GCF_018294505.1 Triticum aestivum | reverse complement strand
AGTGGTCGGGCATTGAGTCTTACTCAATTTCACACCTTGTAACACAGGCAAGAACCCTTTCTTTGCTTGATCCATTTTGAATTTCTTCAAAATTTTGTCAAGGTATGTGCTTTGTGAAAGTCCAATTAAGCGTCTTGATCTATCTCTATAGATCTTAATGCCTAATATGTAAGCAGCTTCACCGAGGTCTTTCATTGAAAAACTTTTATTCAAGTATCCCTTTATGCTATCCAGAAATTCTATATCATTTCCAATCAGTAATATGTCATCCACATATAATATCAGAAATGCTACAGAGCTCCCACTCACTTTCTTGTAAATACAGGCTTCTCCGAAAGTCTGTATAAAACCAAATGCTTTGATCACACTATCAAAGCGTTTATTCCAACTCCGAGAGGCTTGCACCAGTCCATAAATGGATCGCTGGAGCTTGCACACTTTGTTAGCTCCCTTTGGATCGACAAAACCTTCTGGTTGCATCATATACAACTCTTCTTCCAGGAATCCATTCAGGAATGCAGTTTTGACATCCATTTGCCAAATTTCATAATCATAAAATGCGGCAACTGCTAACATGATTCGGACGGACTTAAGCATCGCTACGGGTGAGAAGGTCTCATCGTAGTCAATTCCTTGAACTTGTCGAAAACCTTTTGCGACAAGTCGAGCTTTGTAGACAGTAACATTACCATCAGCGTCAGTCTTCTTCTTAAAGATCCATTTATTCTCAATTGCTTGCCGATCATCGGGCAAGTCAACCAAAGTCCATACTTTGTTCTCATACATGGATCCCATCTCAGATTTCATGGCTTCAAGCCACTTTGCGGAATCTGGGCTCACCATTGCTTCTTCATAGTTCGTAGGTTCATCATGATCTAGTAGCATGACTTCCAGAACAGGATTTCCGTACCACTCTGGCGCGGATCTTACTCTGGTTGATCTACGTGGTTCAGTAGTATCTTGATCTGAAGTTTCATGATCATTATCATTGGCTTCCTCACTAACCGGTGTAGGTGTCACT
>NW_025293896.1:0-1021 GCF_018294505.1 Triticum aestivum | reverse complement strand
GCCACATCCCGGAGACACGTGCCGCCTCTTCGAAAATGCCACAACACCACCCCACATGTATGAGGGGCCGATGCGACGCTCCCGTGGCATTCCTACCCCCCGCCCCCCTCGGGCCCCCGTCCCGCCTAACCCTGGAGTGGTTGACCACGAGATCTAGCCCTTTGACTTTCCACGGACAGGCTTCAAACAGTGGACCTCTCCACCCGGTTGTATCAGGTCAGCACAGAGGGACACCTGGGAGCAACATACGGGCCAAATCCACAGCTACATCCCCTCCGTGTAGACCAGACGGGTCCGTTTCCCCCTCCAGGTGCCGGCGGCGGCGCCGACCGTGAGGGGGGCCACGCCCCGAAGACGCGTGTCGGGCGTTTGCAACCTCCAAAACACACTCAGAGTTGTGAGAAGCCGTGCACGCAAGATTGGCGGCATGCTAGCCCACGGAGGCCGCCGGCCACAGTCGTAGACATGTGAAGGGCAATCCGCATAGAGGGAAGTGTTCGGATACTTCACCATCACCAAAAATTATGAAAACAATACCATCGCTCCTATAGCACATGTGCCCATGTCATGTAAAAATTTCATGATTTTATCGCGATCCGAGTATTTAATAATATTCACGCCGCACCGTTACCGCAGAACGTCTACTATTGTGTCATCGCCGTCCGTGAAGGGGGCCACACCCCGGAGACGCGCGCCGCCTCTTCGGACATGCCACAACACCACCACGCATGTATGAGGGGCCGGTGCGACGCTCCGGTGGCATTGCTACCCCCCAGAGCCCCCTTCCCGCCTAACCCTCGAGCGGTTGACCACGAGATCTAGCCCTTTGACTTTCCACGGAAGGACTTTGACCAGTGGACCTCTCCACCCGGTTGTGTCAGGTCAGCACAGAGGGACACCTGGAAGCAACATCCGGGCCAAACCCACGGCTACACCCCATCCGTGTAGACCCGACGCATCCGTTTCCCCCCTGCAGGTGCCGGCGGCGGCGCCGTCCTTGAGGGAGGCCACACCCCGGAGA
>NW_025293895.1:0-1021 GCF_018294505.1 Triticum aestivum | reverse complement strand
CCCCCCCCCCTCACGGACGCCGCCGCCGCCGGCACCTGGAGGGGGGAAACGGACGCGTCGGGTCTACACGGAGTGGATGTAGCTGTGGGTTTGGCCCGGATGTTGCTCCAAAGTGTTCCTCTGGGCCGACCTAACACAACCGGGTGGAGAGGTCCACTGGTCAAAGCCCGTCCATGCAAAGTCAAAGGGCTAGATCCCGTGGTCAAACGCTACAGGGTTAGCCGGGACGGGGGCCCTAGGGGGTAGCAATGCCACCGGAGCGTCGTACCGGGCCCTCATACATGCGGGGTGTTGTTGTGGCATGTCCGAAGAGGCGGCACGCATCTCCGGATTGTGGCCCCCCTCACGGACGGCAATGAAACGGTAGTAGACGTTCTGCGGTAACGATGCAGCGTAAATATTATTAAATACTTGGAGCGCGATAAAATCATGAGTTTTTTACACAACGTGGGCACATGTGCTATAGGACTGATGGTAATTTTTCATAATTTTTTGTGATGGAGAAGTATTTGAACACTTCCCTCTACGCGGATTGCTGTTCGCACGTCTACGACTGTGGTCGGCGGCCTCCGGGGGCTAGCGTACCGTCAAATCTTGCGTAGGCGGCCTCTCACAAATCTGGAAGTGTTGAGGCGGTTGCAAACGCCCAGCACGCGTCTCCGGGGTGTGCCCCCCCCCTCACGGACGCCGCCGCCGGCGGCACCTGGAGGAGGGAAACGGACGCGTCGGGTCTACACGGAGTGGATGTAGCTGTGGGTTTGGCCCGGATGTTGCTCCAAAGTGTTCCTCTGGGCCGACCTAACACAACCGGGTGGAGAGGTCCACTGGTCAAAGCCCGTCCGTGCAAAGTCAAAGGGCTAGATCCCGTGGTCAAACGCTACAGGGTTAGCCGGGACGGGGGCCCTGGGGGGTAGCAATGCCACCGGAGCATCGTACCGGGCCCTCATACATGCGGGGTGGTGTTGTGGCATGTCTGAAGAGGCGGCACGCGTCTCCGGGTTGTGGCCCCCCTCACGGACGA
>NW_025293894.1:0-1021 GCF_018294505.1 Triticum aestivum | reverse complement strand
CCAAAAATAATGTTCCTATAACTACTAGGATGTGGTGGTAAAACGCTCACAGTAAAGCAAATATCAATGTCTTACAAGTTCTTACCATGCAGCAGGCGGTGATCGGCAACCAGCGGTGTCAAGTAACTCCGAATATTGAGTAAAGCGATTGCCAGGGGAGCGTACGTATACACGGTGTAGAAATATGTGGAGCTGGGTTGGCTATATATGGTAGCAAAAGATTAGCAATAATCAATTCAAAGATGCAATGTTGAATAAACGCTCAACGACGGTACTGTGCTGGTCCTAGGCTAGACCGAACTAGAGACGCGAGCCTAGAACACTAATGAGGTCACGTCGTAGCACAACTAGCATCAATGAAGGATACTAAGTAGCTCTGGACAGCAAGATATAAGTGAAGATCACAACGGCAGTAAAGATAATGAGGTGAAACAACAGCCAAGCAGGATATATCAACAACTTTGTCTCCAACTTTCCTCTGAAAAAGTTTGTGCCGATTTTTTTTTTCTTCTCTTTTTTTTTCCTCACACTTTTTTTTTCTTTCTCTCCTTTTTTTCTCTCTGACTTTTTTTTCTCCTTTTTTTCTCGTCTTTTTCTCTCTTTTTTTCTCCCTCTTTCCAAAACAAACTAGATAAGATGCAGATTGGATCAAGTGAAGATGTGAACGATCTCAACTATTATTATGACAATGAACCGTGGGTAGCACGTGGTGGAAATTGATGGATGGGTGGTGGACAGCGGAAGAGATAATGATGCAGCGGTGGCGTGACTAATGTGAACAGAACTCGAAACTCTAAACGAACTAGACACTAAGACCAGCAACTCGACACGACGATGCAACCGATAATTCAACTATGCAAGCAATGAAAAGAAAATTGCAAAGGCTCAGACTGGCTTGGACCAAGGATGAATAGATCTAACTCTTTTTTGTGGCTTTTTCTTGGACAATAGGTAAGAAAATAAATCTAATTTAGGAAAACTGGAATTTCTCACCGAGCAACCTGAAAACTGATACCACTTG
>NW_025293893.1:0-1021 GCF_018294505.1 Triticum aestivum | reverse complement strand
GGGACCCTTCCGGTGGTCCCGGTACAATACCGATAACCCCGAAACTTGTCCCGATGCCCGAAACAGGACTTCCCATATATAAATCTTTACCTCCGGACCATTCCGGAACTCCTCGTGACGTCCGGGATCTCATCCGGGACTCCGAACAACATTCGGGTTACTGCATATACATATCCCTACAACCCTAGCGTAACCGAACCTTAAGTGTGTAGACCCTACGGGTTCGGGAGACAAGCAGACATGACCGAGACGACTCTCCGGTCAATAACCAACAGCGGGATCTGGATACCCATGTTGGCTCCCACATGCTCCACGATGATCTCATCGGATGAACCACTATGTCGAGGATTCAATCAACCCCGTACGCTATTCCCTTTGTCTATCGATATGTTACTTGCCCGAGATCCGATCGTCGGTATCCCAATACCTCGTTCAATCTCGTTACCGGCAAGTCACTTTACTCGTACCGTAATGCATGATCCCGTGACCAGACACTTGGTCACTCTGAGCTCATTATGATGATGCATTACCGAGTGGGCCCAGTGATACCTCTCCGTCATATGGAGTGACAAATCCCAGTCTTGATCCATGTCACCCAACAGACACTTTCGGAGATACCCGTAGTCTACCTTTATAGTCACCCAGTTACGTTGTGACGTTTGGCATACCCAAAGCACTCCTACGGTATCCGGGAGTCACACGATCTCATGGTCTAAGGAAAAGATACTTGACATTGGAAAACTCTAGCAAACGAACTATACGATCTTGTGCTATGTTTAGGATTGGGTCTTGTCCATCACATCATTCTCCTAATGATGTGATCTCGTTATCAATGACATCCAGTGTCCATAGTCAGGAAACCATGACTATCTGTTGATCAACGAGCTAGTCAACTAGAGGCTCACTAGGGACATGTTGGTGTCTGTTATTCACACATGTATTACGATTTCCGGATAACACAATTATAGCATGAATAAAGACAATTATCATGAACAAGGAAATATAATAATAATGCTTTTAT
>NW_025293892.1:0-1021 GCF_018294505.1 Triticum aestivum | reverse complement strand
AACTCATAATATAACTGTCATCGAAACCTTAAGCGTGCGGACCCTACGGTTCGAGAACGATGTAGACATGACTGAGACACATCTCTGGTCAATAACCAATAGCGGGACCTGGATGCCCATATTGGTTCCTACATATTCTACGAAGATCTTTATCGGTCAAACCGCATAACAACATACGTTGTTCCCTTTGTCATCGGTATGTTACTTGTCCGAGATTCGATCGTCGGTATCCAATACCTAGTTCAATCTCGTTATCGACAAGTCTCTTTACTCGTTCTGTAATACTTCATCTTATAACTAACTCATTAGTTACATGCTTGCAAGGCTTAGGTGATGAGCATTGCCGAGAGGGCCCAGAGATACCTCTCCGACAATCGGAGTGACAAAACCTAATCTCAAATTATGCTAACTCAACATGTACCTTCGGAGACACCTGCAGTACTCCTTTATAATCACACAGTTACGTTGTGACGTTTGGTAGTACCCAAAGTGTTCCTCCGGTAAACGGGAGTTACACAATTCTCGTAGTTATAGGAACATGTATAAGTCATGAAGGAAGCAATAGCAGAATACTAAACGATCAAGTGCTAAGCTAACGGGATGGGTCATGTCAATCACCTCATTCTTCTAATGATGTGATCCCATTAATCAAATGACAACACATGTCAATGGTTAGGAAACATAACCATCTTTGATTAATGAGCTAGTCAAGTAGAGGCATACTAGTGACTATATGTTTGTCTATGTATTCACACATGTATCATGTTTCCGGTTAATACAATTCTAGCATGAATAATAAACATTTATCATGATATGAGGAAATAAATAATAACTTTATTATTGCCTCTAGGGCATATTTCCTTCAGTCTCCCACTTGCACTAGAGTCAATAATCTAGATTACATAGTAATGATTCTAACACCCATGGAGTCTTGGTGCTGATCATGTTTTGCTCGTGAGAGAGGCTTAGTCAACGGGTCTGCAACATTCAGATCCGTATGTATCTTGCAAATCTCTATGTC
>NW_025293891.1:0-1021 GCF_018294505.1 Triticum aestivum | reverse complement strand
CCCCTGCAGCATGACAAGGCCAACGCATTAGTTATTTGAAGAAACGTGAATGCAGAAGGTACAAAAATATTAAATGCACTTACGTACCTCTCCCCATCAGGGAAGATCAACCACCTCTGCTCGCGGGTCGCCGGCACGGACGGGAGCCGTGTAGCACCACGCTGGTAGACGGTGCCACCCTCCTCCTCAAGATCAGTCGGCTCCCCGCCATCATCAGCATGGCCACTCGGCTCCTCGGGCTGATCCGGCCAGGTACCCCATCCGGACGTGTGCTCCTCCGGGGTCTCGTGGGCCGAACTCTCGTGGGCCGAAGGCCAGTCGACCCGAGGCTCGTGGGCCCAAGACCCGTGGACCGGAGGCTCGTGGACCGGAGTCCGTGTAGCCTCCTCCTCGAACGAGTCCACCCTAGCAGTCACGTGCTCGGGTGAAACAGCTGGGGGTGGCGGCGAGGAAGGCACCCTAGCAGTCACCCTACCTCCTCTCCCGCGACCACGTGCCCCACCTCCTCTCTTCCTACCTCGTCCCCTGCTGGGCACCGCGGTGGACGAAGAAGGGCCCGGCGGTGTGGACATACTGTCCAGCAATGCTCGGCGAAGAGGTACGTCTGGAATCGAAGACCTCAGACCACGCGCCGAGGAAGAAGGGGCCTTGGCGCGCTCCCGACCAGCGCCCACCATCTTTCAACACCTGCCATGACAAACAGTAAACGAAATTAGTACAACATAAAAAAAAGACCGACATGAATAATAATATGTGTATCACTTAAGTGTATCATCATCAAGTACAACATTAAAAAATTTAATACCTGACACTACTAATAATCTCGATCAGTATCATCAATAAATTCATAATCATCATCATCACTATAATCAATGACGGGCTCATAGGGTTCAGTGGCATCAACATGTGCAAGGCCACCTTGACGTAATCGGTCAAGCAATGACAGGTCATCCGCAGCAGTAACCTCTTCTTGTTCCGGCTCTTCTTGTTCCTCCTCTGGGGTGATGTCGGATTCACTGTC
>NW_025293890.1:0-1021 GCF_018294505.1 Triticum aestivum | reverse complement strand
AAGCGGAGTACATGGCAGCCTCGGAGGCAGCACATGAAGCAATATGGGTGAAGGAGTTCATCACCGACCTAGGAGTCATACCCAATGCGTCGGGGCCGATCAAGCTCTTCTGTGACAACACTGGAGCTATTGCACTTGCCAAGGAGCCCAGGTTTCACAAGAAGACAAGGCACATCAAGCGTCGCTTCAACTCCATTCGTGAAAATGTTCAAGATGGAGACATAGAGATTTGTAAAGTACATACGGACCTGAATATAGCAGATCCGTTGACTAAACCTCTCCCTAGAGCAAAACATGATCAACACCAGAATTCCATGGGTGTTCGATTCAGCACAATGTAACTAGATTATTGACTCTAGTGCAAGTGGGAGACTGTTGGAAATATGCCCTAGAGGCAATAATAAAAGCATTATTATTATATTTCCTTGTTCATGATAATTGTCTTTATTCATGCTATAATTGTGTTATCCGGAAATCGTAATACATGTGTGAATAACAGACACCGACATGTCCCTAGTGAGCCTCTAGTTGACTAGCTCGTTGATCAACATATAGTCATGGTTTCCTGACTATGGACACTGGATGTCATTGATAACGGGATCACATCATTAGGAGAATGATGTGATGGACAAGACCCAATCCTAAACATAGCACAAGATCGTATAGTTCGTTTGCTAGAGTTTTGCAATGTCAAAGTATCTTTTCCTTAGACCATGAGATCGTGTAACTCCCGGATACCGTAGGAGTGCTTTGGGTATGCCAAACGTCACAACGTAACTGGGTGACTATAAAGGTAGACTACGGGTATCTCCGAAAGTGTCTGTTGGGTGACATGGATCAAGACTGGGATTTGTCACTCCGTATGACGGAGAGGTATCACTGGGCCCACTCGGTAATGCATCATCATAATGAGCTCAGAGTGACCAAGTGTCTGGTCACGGGATCATGCATTACGGTACGAGTAAAGTGACTTGCCAGTAACGAGATTGAACGAGGTATTGGGATACCGACGATCGAATCT
>NW_025293889.1:0-1021 GCF_018294505.1 Triticum aestivum | reverse complement strand
CGACGGTGCGGGGGTGGCGACGATGGGGCGGCGCGGGACGCGGGCGGCGATGGGGGCGGCGACGACGTGCGCGGGCGACGACGGCGGGCTCGGGGCGGCGACGGGGACGGTGGGCTCGGGGCGAGAAAGAGATGGGTTTTGGCGAAAACTGCTAAGTCATGTATATATAGCAAGCGCATTGGTCCCGGTTCGTGGCACCAACCGGGACCAATGCACCCTTTAGTCCCGGTTGGTAGCACCAACCGGGACCAAAGGCCTCCTTTTAGCAGCGCAAAGGGAGGGAAACGAAGACCTTTGGTCCCGGTTGGTGGCTCCAACCGGGACTAAAGGGGGGGCATTGGTCCCGGTTGGTCCAACGAACCGGGACCAAAGATTGGCATTTGTACCGGTTGGTTCCATGAACTGGTACCAATGGACCCGTGTAACTGCTTTTTTATTTTCTGTAGCTATTTTTTTGTTGATTCTTCCTGCAGCTGTTTTTTTAGTCCCGCCTCGCGAAGCGAGAGGCAGTCGTAGCTGTTTATAAGCCCTGAGTGCAGAGACGATGACGAAGAGGCTCAATGCTCCTGCACGTTGGTTAGCTTCAAGCCTTGAGGAATACGGTAGACTGCACAGAGCTATGTGCAGTGCAGTTGACACTATTCCGAAAGGCTTGAAGAAAATTAATGAGCATTGCGCCTCTTTTTTTTTAATGACTTATTACAACTCAGAAATAAAAAGAAAATAATAAATGTAGCAGAAAAAAAACCACTGAGAAATAAATAGAAGAAAAAATAATTTTGATTAACTTTACTAAAAAATAATTCTGGCCGTTGCAGCCGGCGATGGTGGTCATCTCTTCAGTCAGAGGTGGTCGGCCTGAGGCTGGGTGTTCGGATCTCGGGATCCGTCATCTGGCACCAGCTGCGAGTCGGGGAGACGTAGTTGCCGGTGAAAACCGAGCTGACGGCGGGCGATGGCGGTGTTCCATGTCGTTACCATGATGAAGGCAACGTCGTGTGACTATCATTGACCCACTCAT
>NW_025293888.1:0-1021 GCF_018294505.1 Triticum aestivum | reverse complement strand
CTATTGATTTGTTGCCTCTTCCATCTTCGGAGAAGGTTAATTTTGATGCTAAACAACGTGCTGAATTGATTTTAAAAATGCATGAGTTAACTAAGGAAAACATTGAGCGCATGAATGCTAAATATAAACTTGCTGGAGATAAGGGTAGAAAACATGTTGTGTTTGCACCTGGAGATCTTGTTTGGTTACATTTGCGTAAGGATAGATTTCCTAATTTGCGCAAATCAAAGTTAATGCCACGTGCTGATGGTCCCTTTAAGGTGTTAGAGAAAATAAATGATAATGCATATAAACTTGAGCTGCCTGCAGATTTTGGGGTTAGTCCCACTTTTAACATTGCAGATTTGAAGCCTTATTTGGCTGAGGAAGATGAACTTCCGTCGAGGACGACTTCATTTCAAGAAGGGGAGGATGATGAGGACATCAATACAATTGTTACACCCACAGCCCCTGCTGCTATACATACTGGACCAATTACTAGAGCTCGTGCACGCCAACTAAATTACCAGGTACTTTCGTTTCTTGATAATGATTCTATTGTTCATGAGAATATGATGCTGCCTAAATTGGATACATTTGTTTTGCTTACAAATGAAGGGCCTAGCTTGGAGAAGGATGAACATTGGAGCAAGAACAAGCATGGAGATGATGGCATGCGCAAGGGAAACAAGAACGGAGTTACAAGTGATGATTTCAGGACTTTGAAGCCACCATAATGGGTGCATGAAGCCTTGGACGAAATATACAAGACGCCACTTCATAAATTTCGTCCCGAGGCTATTTTAGGTGCTGCGTCACCTTATTATTGGGCCAGGCCCATGTAATTTCGAAATACATAAGTATAGGCTATTTTTAGAGTCCGTATGTGTGGGGAAACAAGAGATAGGGTTGATTTCGGACCCCTCCACCAAGGGCCACGAAATTCCCCCCCTCTTCCTCCATATATACAGCCCTTAGGGCATCGTTTAGACTTTGGGGTTTTGTTTAGATTAAAAGTTCGCCATAGCTGCAACTTCGCGTA
>NW_025293887.1:0-1021 GCF_018294505.1 Triticum aestivum | reverse complement strand
GGGACAAAGGTCCTTTCAGCCCCCAATCCGTGAATCACTCGCGGGTACTCTTCGAGCTGACCCGACTTTAGTCGCCATCTGTGTAGTATGTAGTATGTATAGTATATACCCGTGATCACCTCCCAGGTGATCACGGCCCGATAGTATAGCAAGGCAGACTGACAAGAATGTAGGGCCAATGATGATAAACTAGCATCCTATACTAAGCATTTAGGATTGCAGGTAAGGTATCAACAGGTGTAGCATCAATGTCAGGCTATGCATCAGAATAGGTATAACAGAAAGCAGTAACATGCTACACTACTCTAATGCAAGCAGTATAGAGTAGAATAGGCGATATCTGGTGATCAAGGGGGGGGGCTTGCCTGGTTGCTCTGGCAAGAGAGAGGGGTCGTCAACTCCGTAGTCGAACTGGGCAGCAGCAGCGTCGGTCTCGTAGTCTACCGGAGAGAAGAGGGGGAAGAAACAATGAATACCAAGTAAACAGATGCATATCGAGGCATGACATGTCAAGAAGCGATGCTAGGCGTGCCCTAACGTGGTATAAGGTGATACCGACGAAGGGGGGAAACATCCGGGAAAGTATTCCCGGTGTTTCGCGTTTTCGGACAGATGAACCGGAGGGGGAAAGTTGCGTGTTTGGTATGTTAGAGGTGTGTGGTGGACGAACGGGCTGCGGAACCGGGTTCGTCTCGTCGTTCTGAGCAACTTTCATGTTGAAAATATTTTAATCCGAATTATGGATTAAAAGATATGATTTTTAAAAGATTTTAACAATTTTGGAATTTAATTATTTATTTAATTAATTCGAAAAAAATGTATTTATGACGTCAGCATGATGTCATGCTGACGTCAGCAGTCAACAGGGGTTGACTGAGTCAACCCTGACATGTGGGTCCAGTGGGACCCACCTGTCATTCTCTATTTAAATTAATTAGGGTTTAGGTTAATCTAATTACAGTTTAATTAAACTTAACTAGTTAATTAATTTAATTAAACCGGATTAATTAACTTAATTAAT
>NW_025293886.1:0-1021 GCF_018294505.1 Triticum aestivum | reverse complement strand
CCTTACTACATCCAATGGTTCAACAACAGCGGCAAGGTTAAGGTAACACGTACTGTTCGTGTGCATTTTAGTATCTCTACATATGCTGATTATGTTGATTGTGATGTGGTACCTATGCAAGCATGTTCCTTATTACTTGGTAGACCATGGCAATTTGATAAAAATTCTGTACACCATGGTAGAAACAATCACTATACTCTTGTTCATAAGGATAAAAATATTACTTTGCTTCCTATGACTCCTGATTCCATTTTGAAAGATGATATTAATAGAGCTAATAAAGCACAACAGGAGAAGAATAAGAGTGAAAATCAGATTGTGGCAAAAGAATTTGAGCAACAAATGAAGCCTAATAATAAGCCATCTAGTGTTGCTTCTGAAATTAAATTGAAAAGTGCATGTTTATTTGCCACCAAATCTGATATTGATGAGCTAGATTTCAGCAAATCTATTTGCTATGCTTTTGTGTGCAAAGAGGCATTATTTTCATTCGAGGACGTGCCTTCCTCTTTGCCTCCTGTTGTCACTAACATTTTGCAGGAGTTCGCCGACGTCTTTCCACAAGACGTTCCACCGGGATTACCGCCTATTCGAGGGATTGAGCATCAGATTGACTTAATTCCCGGTGCTTCACTGCCAAACCGTGCACCGTACCGTACCAATCCAGAGGAGACGAAGGAGATTATGCGTCAAGTACAAGAGCTTCTCGACAAAGGTTATATACGCGAATCCCTTAGTCCTTGTGCTGTTCCTATTATTCTAGTGCCGAAAAAGGATGGTACATCACGTATGTGTGTTGATTGTAGAGGCATTAATAATATTACTATTCGTTATCGTCATCCTATTCCTAGGCTAGATGATATGCTTGATGAATTGAGTGGCTCTACAATATTCTCCAAAGTTGATTTGCGTAGTGGCTACCATCAAATTCGTATGAAATTGGGAGATGAATGGAAAACAGCATTTAAAACTAAGTTTGGATTATATGAGTGGTTAGTCATGCCTTTTGGGTTAACTAATG
>NW_025293885.1:0-1021 GCF_018294505.1 Triticum aestivum | reverse complement strand
AACTTTCATTTTTTGCTTTTATGATCTCCGTGAATTCAAATTCTTTTCACCACAAAACCTTGGAGAGAAGATGACATGACTTCTTCCATTTATTTAAATGACAAGGGGTGTTGAAAATATTTGAATTTCATTTGAGAATATTTCCAATTCTGAAACTTTATGCAACTCAATGATTTTCACGAGCGAAGATAAAATGACTTCTTCAAAACATATGAAATATGAGTTGGGAGTTTCAAAGGATCAAATTCAAAGTCCTTTTGGAAATTATTTTTAATTTGGAGTTATTTGGGTTTTATTCAAATTATTTTTCTCCAAAAATAAAATACATGGAAAAGGGTAACATGATTCCCTACAATAGAAAATTGGAGAGAAATAAATTTGAATTCATTTTGGTATTTTTAAAATAATTTTTATTGGGTTTTATTACAACAGCAGCACTCTTTGCTTTATTTAAAATTGTGTGGATTTTATTTGACGCTAGGAAAATGTTCATGCTGTAGGAAATCTTTTTCTGAAAATTCTGATATATTATATGCCTATATTTTTTTTTCTGTTTTATTGTTCTTATTTATTTTCATTTGTCTGGGTTTTTTTTAAAAAAAACCTCCCCCGAACTGGGCCGGCCCAGCTAGCCACCAGGCCAGCCCAGCGCCAGGCCAGCCGCAACGCAGCAGCTCCCTCGCCCGAATCAGATTCGCTCCGCTCGCCCGCTCTGCCAACCGATCGGCCGCGCCTCTCTGTGTCGCCGACAGGTGGACCCCACCTAACGGGTTCTTCTTCTTCATGCCATGGCGGAGTCCCGCTGCTGCACGCCGTCGCCGGCCACTGCCGAGCTCGACCCGGACTCCTCCCTCGCCCTGCCCCTCGCCCAAGCCACTGCCTCGCACCCTTCATTAAATACCGAGGCCCCGGCCCCGTTTTCCCCCACGCCGCAGTAGCCCCGCACACCCTCGCCGGAGTTGCAAACTCCGACGAGATCCGCTGCCGTCGCCCGCTCCGCTGCTGTCGCCCTCGACCCCCG
>NW_025293884.1:0-1021 GCF_018294505.1 Triticum aestivum | reverse complement strand
CCCCCCCCCCTCACGGGTCAAAAACTTATCATGGTGTTTAGTTATCGCAGTGCATATATTTTCATGCTATTTACACATAAAAATACCAGGGGAGGGAGGTATAGTATTGTGCTATTTACACAGAAGATACCGGAGTATCTTTTTAAAAAAATCTTCCATATGGTCAAAGTTACGATGGTGTTTCTACCTCAGTTATCAGATGTGCGCTGCGTATATTACCATCTATTTACACATAAATTATCGTGTATCTTTTCACATTTTTCTTCCTCAATGGTTAAAGTTACCATGATTTTTGTATCTAAATTGTCAGGTCTATGGCGTGCATGTTATCGTGCTATTTACATAAATTACCGGGGGCCGGGGTTCAACAAATTTCTTCCCAATGATCAAAGTTACCACGATGCTTTCACCAAAGTTATCACGCCTTCAGTGCTTATGACCATGCTACTTACACATAGGGTGTGTTTGGTTTGAGAACGAAGTGGGACGGAATATCATGGTTCCGTTCCACTAGAATGGGTCGGTCCCGTTCTTGTGTTTGGTAAGAACATTTTTGAGGAATGGAATGGTTACATTCTGATGTTTAGTTTGAAAGATGGAATAGAATGGGATTGTTCATCTCACTGAATTGGATTCTGATAGAAAACTAAATTGAATGTAGGCTGAACAGTTGATTGCACTGATTCAGAGAACAGTGGTACATGACGCTGCAGTACAGAGGTATACAGGCTCCATCAAACTGTGTACATCACAAACATCAGGCTGAATATCCCCGTCAGACATGTCAGACATTTCTTCGAACACCTTGCCTCCGCTTTGCAACCTTGCTCGCTGCATCTTTAGACTGTGAGTCTCCTCAACTGGTTACCACTAGCAGTAGCTAATTGTCAGCAAACAAGGTCCAATTTTATCAACAGTCCGTACTTGGTAGGGAACATTACCGTGTAAATTGTTGATCCTTTTGGAGCAGAACGACTCACTGGAGCATGCTTCTGCTGAATGAGACTGGAGGATGGGAAGG
>NW_025293883.1:0-1021 GCF_018294505.1 Triticum aestivum | reverse complement strand
GACACGCGTGCCGGGCGTTTGCAACCGCGACAACACTTCCAGACTTGTGAGAGGCCGCCGGCGCAAGATTTGGCGGCATGCTAGCCCCCGGAGGCCGCCGGCCACAGCCATAGATGCGCGAAGGGCAATCCGCGTAGAGGGAATTTTTCGGATACTTCTCCATCACCAAAAATTATGAAAAAATACCATCGTTCCTATAGCACATGTGCCCACGTCGTGCAAAAAAAATCATGATTTTATCGCGCTCCGAGTATTTAGTAATATTGACGCCGCATCGTTACCGCAGAACGTCTACTACCGTGTCATCGCCATCCGTGAGGGGGGCCACGCCCCGGAGACGCGTCCCGCCTCTTCGGACATGCCACCACACCACCCCGCATGTATGAGGGCCCGGTGCGACGCTCCGGTGGCATTGCTACCCCCAGTGCCCCCATCCCGCCTAACCCTGTAGCGTTTGACCACGGGATCTACCCCTTTGACTTTGCACGGACGGGCTTTGACCAATGGACCTCCCCACCCGGTTGTGTTAGGTCATCCCATAGGAACACTTTGGAGCAACATCCGGGGAAGTCCCACAGCAAGATCCCCTCCGTGTAGACCCCACGCGTCCGTTTCCCCCCTCCAGGTGCCGGCGGCAGCGCCGTTCGTGTGGGGGGCACACCCCGGACACGCGTGCCGGGCGTTTGCAACCGCAACAACACTTCCAGACTTGTGAGAGGCGGCCGACCCAAGATTTGGCGGCATGCTAGCCCCCGGAGGCCGCCGGCTATAGCCGTAGACGCGCGAAGGGCAATCCGCGTAGAGGGAATTTTTTGGATACTTCTCCATCACCAAAAATTATGAAAAAATACCATCGTTCCTATAGCACATGTGCCCACGTCGTGCAAAAAAAATCATGATTTTATCGCGCTCCGAGTATTTAGTAATATTGACGCCGCATCGTTACCACAGAACGTCTACTACCGTGTCATCGCCGTCCGTGAGGGGGGCCACGCCCTGGAGACGCGTCCCGCCTCTTCGG
>NW_025293882.1:0-1021 GCF_018294505.1 Triticum aestivum | reverse complement strand
TTTGAAAGAGAAAAATCCAGAAAATACAAAATATGTTAAATAAAACTTGGCATGGTGTCTTGAATTCATCGTACAAGCCACTGGAAAACAAATTGGGGTCGTTTCAAGGATGTCAAAAACCAACGTGCTCCCGGACGGAGCCTTGTGGCCTACCCGGACACCCTAAAATGGACATTGTGTTTTTTCTACACAAATACAAATACAAATTTTTGGGGAAATTCAAATAAAAATTGGTTTCAATTTTTATTTTGCATTTTATGTTTTTTAATTCCAAATTTGTTAGTGTTTTTCTTGAAATGTTCAAAAATAAAATAAAACATGTTCAACTTTTTTACTCCCTTTATAAAAATTTCCATGTTTTGACACTCTGGGTAATTTGGAAACACACAAACATTTCATTTAAATTTCTGCACAATTTTTAAAATATAAATATTTGTATTTTATGAACAAATTTGAAAATGTGAACAATTTTGAAAATTTCGAGCAAATTTTTAGAAGAGCGAGCATTTTTCGGAAAATAAAAAAACTAAAAATAAAATAGTGAAAAAACCAATTAAAAAAAGATAAAGAAAAAGTGGAAAGAACACTGGTTCGCTATAGTACATGTCGCTAAGGGATAGTTCTGGAGTGTGCGTTTTTGTAGTTAGACACTGAAGCTCTTATCAGCTCACGTGCCTAGCATTGAGAACGAGAGGTCACCAACGGTTCATATTCAGAATTTTCAATATTTTTTTGAATTCTCAAAAATATTTGAGATTCCTAATTTTGTTCATTTTTTGAAAATTGATTTCCGTTTAAAAAAATGGAACTCCAAATTCCAATAAAATTTCGAAATTCCAACTTTTTCATTTTTCGAAATTTGTTCATGTTTTTTTTAAAAAAACCACTTGATTGAAGAATAATGTTCATCATACAACGAAAAAATGTTCACTATATATAAAATATTCATTTTCTTCAGCGTGTATTTGCAAAAAGTTCACTGTATATTTTGAAAATGTTGAGTTAGTATTTGAATAAAGTT
>NW_025293881.1:0-1021 GCF_018294505.1 Triticum aestivum | reverse complement strand
ACCCGATCGTTTAGTATGTTGCTATTGCTTTCTTCATGACTTATACATGTTCCTATGACTATGAGATTATGCAACTCCCGTTTACCGGAGGAACACTTTGGGTACTACCAAACGTCACAACGTAACTGGGTGATTATAAAGGAGTACTACAGGTGTCTCCAATGGTCGATGTTGGGTTGGCGTATTTCGAGATTAGGATTTGTCACTCCGATTGTCGGAGAGGTATCTCTGGGCCCTCTCGGTAATACACATCACATAAGCCTTGCAAGCATTACAACTAAATATGTTAGTTGTGAGATGATGTATTACGGAACGAGTAAAGAGACTTGCCGGTAACGAGATTGAACTAGGTATTGGATACCGACGATCGAATCTCGGGCAAGTAACATACCGATGACAAAGGGAACAACATATGTTGTTATGCGGTCTGACCGATAAAGATCTTCGTAGAATATGTAGGAGCCAATATGGGCATCCAGGTCCCGCTATTGGTTATTGACCGGAGACGTGTCTCGGTCATGTCTACATATTTCTCGAACCCGTAGGGTCCGCACGCTTAAGGTTACGATGACAGTTATATTATGAGTTTATGCATTTTGATGTACCGAAGGTTGTTCGGAGTCCCGGATGTGATCACGGACATGACGAGGAGTCTCGAAATGGTCGAGACGTAAAGATTGATATATTGGAAGCCTATATTTGGATATCGGAAGTGTTCCGGGTGAAATCGGGATTTTACCGGAATACCGGGAGGGTTACCGGAACCCCCCGGGAGCTATTTGGGCCATAGTGGGCCTTAGTGGAAAAGAGAAGGGGCTGCCCTAGATGGGCTGCGCGCCCCCCCTTCCCCTAGTCCTATTAGGACTAGGAGAGGTGGCCGGCCCCCTCCTCCTCTTTTCCCCTCCGAGGAATCCTAGTTGGACTAGGATTGGAGGGGGAATCCTACTCCCAGAGGGAGTAGGACTCTCCTGCGCCTCCCCTCCTTGGCCGGCCAGCCTCCCCTCCTCTCCTCCTTTATATA
>NW_025293880.1:0-1021 GCF_018294505.1 Triticum aestivum | reverse complement strand
AACTAAAGGCCAATGCATAGTATAAACAGTTTCTTGCAATTCTATCATATTGGAAACATAGAGAGGTGGAGACATAGTTCCTCTCTCATAATATTTGCAAGTAGGATCAGCAAGCACATACATATTACATTCATCAAAATCATCATATGGAATGGTAAAAGGCAACCCATCAATATAATCCTTAATAAGCACAAACTTCTCCGATATAGTGTAGTTTGGAGAATTCAAAAAGATAAAAGGACTATCATGCGTGGGTGCAATAGCAACAATTTCATGTTTAACATAAGGAACTATGGCAAGTTCATCTCCATAAGCATAATTCATATTGGCATCTTGGCCACAAGCATAGTAAGCATCATCAAAAAGGGATATTGCAAGAGAATCAACGGGATCATAACAATCGTCATAGCAATCATCATAGCAATCATCCTTCGGTAAGCACGAATGGGAATTAAATAATGTATGAGTTGGAGGGTTACTCTCATTAGAAGGTGGGAACGGGTAGCTAATCCGCTCTTCCTCCTTTTGTTCTTCGCTCTCCTCATCATCTTTTTCATCCAATGAGCTCATAGTTTCATTAATTTGTTCTTCCATAGCTTCCTGCAAAATATTAGTCTCTTCTTGGACAGTGGAGACTTTCTCAATAAATGCATTAATATAGTAATTGTATTCATAATTTTCATAGCAATATCTAAGTATAGAAAGATTTTCAGGCCTATAAGCATCATCATCTAAAGCTTCATACTTTTCAAACAAAGATTCAATTTCATAAGCAGCCTTAAAAGCAACAAATTCTTCTATTTGTTCCACATCATAGTAATCATATATACCATTTGCATAAGAAGCTAAGGTTTCATTATCATTAAATTTGCATGAAAAGGGAAGGTGTGGAGCCTCCATCCTAGAGCAACAAGTAATATCATATCTCAAGCATAGATTCCAGGCATACCAACGCAACATAATAAATTGATCCCATAATAGTTTCCCTTTTTGTGTCGAGCGATAATCCCTAAAGTATTCA
>NW_025293879.1:0-1021 GCF_018294505.1 Triticum aestivum | reverse complement strand
TATACACAATCTCAGTGTCCCATCCTTTTTCTTGGCGAATAATACTGGCGAACCCCATGGTGAGGAGCTGGCTCGAATAAATCCTTTGTCCAGTAATTCCTTTATTTGCTTCTTCAATTCTACCAACTTGGATGGTGCCATTCTATAAGGTTTCTTGTAGATGGGGGTGGTGCCAGGTGCTAGTTCGATGCTGAACTCTATCTCTCGGTCTGGTGGTATGCCTGGTAGCTCTTCAGGAAATACGTCGGGAAATTCGCACACCACTGGAACTTTTCTCAGTTTGAAATGTCCACTTTGTTCAGCTTTGGTTGCCGTGATCGTGGTCTCTCTCGAGCTGTAACTTTTATTGTCTTGCCGTGATGATGAGTGAGAATCACAGTCCGATTGAAACAGTCAATAAATTCCTTGTTGGTGGTCAACCAGTCCATCCCTAGGATGACATCCAGTCCTTTATTTTCCAACACGATGAGATTAGCCTGAAACCTTAGTCCTTCGAATTCAATAATCACTCCTTGGCAGTAACTCTGAGTGATCTGCTTATTCCCGGGGGACTTGATAATCATAGATTTTTCCAAAGGAAGTATCGGAAAACCATGTTGTAAAACGAAACTCTTCGAAATGAACGAGTGAGAAGCTCCAGAATCAAACAAAACCGTTGCAGGTACTGTGTTGACTGGGAACGTACCGAGTACGATGTCTGGGGCATTCTTCGCTTCTTCCTTGGTCACATGGTTCAGGTGACCCTTCCTGTGATTGTTGTTGGGATTGAAATTGTTACGTTTGGGGGCTGGATTGTTCCCACCATTGTTCGGCTTGGGGGCCGAGTTCCTTGGTTTTGGGCACTGTTTGGCATAATGCCCTTCTTCTCCACAAGCATAGCAAGTGACCCCTGGACGGTATGTAAAGTCCTTGTCCCTGGAATGAAACTGTCTGGTTGGCCTTAGAGCAGTAGGCGTGGATTTTCTCGCTTCAATCCTCTGAACATCAGTCTTGCTTCGGTTGTTGCGAGCAAGAGTCGTCT
>NW_025293878.1:0-1021 GCF_018294505.1 Triticum aestivum | reverse complement strand
GGACGTCCTTTAGGTAGGGTGGTCCTGCTTCTTCTTGTGGTGTATGCTGCTACTTCATCATCGTCGTCATGTTCGATCCTCGGGTCGCCGTACTTGTCGAAGTCTTGCTCATTGGCTACTCCATCCATTCCGATGATCTTCCTTTTGCCTCTCCTCACGACAACACGACTGGGCTTTGGCGGGTCGGTAATGAAGAAGCATTGGTCCACTTGGGAAGCCAGTACCCATGGCTCATTTTTCGCGGTGACGTTTGCGCCCGCGGTCTTGGATTTGGCTTCGGGTATAACCATGGTGGTGAAATACCGGTCTTCTTTTATGACGTTCTTGGCCCATCTGACACAGAACATCGGGACCTTCTCTCCAGCGTAGCTCAGCTCCCAGATCTCCTCGATCCTTCCGTAGTATCTGTCCTTGTCGTTACCGGTGTAGGATTCCATCGTTACCCCGGAGTTCTGATAACCATCACTCTTCATGTCCTTGGCCTCGGTGTAGAATGTGTAGCCGTTGATATCGTACGCCTCATAGGTCATCAGGTTGTGCTCGGCGCCCTGTGACAAGGCGAATATGAGTTGTTCTTCCGCGGAAGAATCCTCATGTGAAGGGTACGACAGAAGCTTATGCTTGAACCAACGCGTGAAACATGAGTTGTGCTCTTTGAGTATATCTCCGTCCGTCCTCTGTTGGCCTCGGTCATTGTACGTCTTTTTAATAAAGGTTTTGTGCTCTACCAACCAAGGATCGACCACGTCTATGTGTTGTAGCGCGACTAGGTTTGCTCTTTCAAAGTCGGCGAGTCGACCCTCGAAGTCGACATGCATTTCGCGGCGACCCTCACGGTGACCCCATCCAGCGAGCCTGCTGAGGTGCCTGTTGACGGGCAGACCAACGGGGTTCTCGATGCCTAGATAATTCGTGCAGTAGGAGATGCACTCTTCGGTCAGAAAGCCCCTGGCTATGCTTCCTTCTGGACGTGACATGTTGCGAACGTATCCTTTGATGACACCATTCATCCTTTCGAACG
>NW_025293877.1:0-1021 GCF_018294505.1 Triticum aestivum | reverse complement strand
GTTTCTCACTTGATGATGTGGGGGCTTCACTTGAGGCTTTGTAAGCACCACTTGACTTGTTGTGAAGTTCCTCCTTATCCTTGAGTGACATCTCATGAGCAACAATCCTTCCAATGACTTCCGTTGGCTTGAGATCTTTGTAGTTTGGCATCATTTGGATCAATGTGCACACGGTATAATACTTTCCATCCAATTCTCTTAGGATCTTCTTGATGATGAATCTGCCAGTCATCTCTTCACTCCCTAAGCCGGCAATCTCATTTGTAATAAGAGCAAGCCTAGAGTACATTTCAGCGGCACCTTCACCATCCTTCATTTTGAACTTGTCAAGTTGACTTTGGAGCACATCCAACTTGGATTCCTTGACGGATTCGGTAGCTTCGTGCATATCAATCAAAGTGTCCCAAATTTCCTTTGCATTCTCAAGACGACTGATTTTGTTGAATTCTTCGGGGCACAATCCGTTGAAGATGATATCACAAGCTTGAGCGTTGTATTGCAGCATCTTCAATTCTTCCGCATTAGCTTCACGGTTCGGCTCCCATCAAAGAATTCACCTTGCAAGCCAATACAAATAATTGCCCAAACGGCGGGGTTATGTCCGAGAATATGCATTTTCATCTTATGCTTCCAACTAGCAAAATTAGTACCATCAAAGTAAGGACCTCTACGGTGATAATTTCCCTCGCTGGACGCCATACTCTCCTAGGTTCCAAAACCAAGGCTATGACCACCAAAAGCTATGGAAATCAAAGCAAATGGAGACCAATGCTCTGATACCACTTATAGGACCTTGAAGTATGTCTAGAGGGGGGGTGATTAGACTACTTGACCAATTAAAAACTTAACCTTTTCCCAGTTTTAGAGTTTGGCAGACTTTAGCTATCTTAGGACAAGTCAAGCAATCATCACACAATTCAAGCAAGCATGCAAAGAGTATATAGGCAGCGGAAATTAAAGCATGCAACTTGCAAGAAAGTAAAGGGAAGGGTTTGGAGGATTCAAACACAGTTGGAGACAC
>NW_025293876.1:0-1021 GCF_018294505.1 Triticum aestivum | reverse complement strand
GGAGTTACTACGAGTACTGGTAAGGTACACATCAATTACATGTATATCAAATATAACTTTAGTGTTGCCGGCCTTGTTGTCTACTAAGTATTTGGGGCAGTTCCGCTTCCAGTGACCCTTCCCTTTGCAATAAAAGCACTCAGTCTCAGGCTTGGGTCCATTCTTTGACTTCTTCCCGGCAACTGGCTTACCGGGCGCGGCAACATCTTTGTCGTCCTTCTTGAAGTTCTTCTTACCCTTGCCCTTTTTGAACTTGGTGGTTCTATTGACCATCAACACTTGATGTTCTTTCTTGATTTCTACCTCTGCTGACTTCAGCATTGAAAATACTTCAGGAATAGTTTTCACCATCCCCTGCATATTGTAGTTCATCACAAAGCTCTTGTAGCTCGGTGGGAGCGACTGAAGGATTCTGTCAATGACTGCCTCATCCGGGAGGTTAATGTCCAGCTGGGACAAGCGGTTGTGCAACCCAGACATTTTGAGTATGTGCTCACTAACAGAACTGTTTTCCTCCATCTTACAACTATAGAACTTGTCGGAGACCTCATATCTCTCGACCCGGGCATGAGCTTGGAAAACCATTTTCAGCTCCTCGAACATCTCATATGCTCCGTGTTGCTCAAAACGCTTTTGGAGCCCCGGTTCTAAACTGTAAAGCATGCCGCACTGAACGAGGGAGTAATCATCAGCACGTGACTGCCAAGCGTTCATAACGTCTTGGTTCTCTGGGATGGGTGCTTCACCTAGCGTTCCTTCTAGGACATATGCTTTCTTGGAAGCTATGAGGATGATCCTCAGGTTCCGGACCCAGTCCGTATAGTTGCTGCCATCATCTTTCAGCTTGGTTTTCTCTAGGAACGCGTTGAAGTTCATGTTGACATGAGTGTTGGCCATTTGATCTACAAGACATATTTTGCAAAGATTTTAGACTAAGTTCATGATAATTAAGTTCATCTAATCAAATTATTTAATGAACTCTCACTCAGATTTGACATCCCTCTAGTCATCTAAGTGTTAC
>NW_025293875.1:0-1021 GCF_018294505.1 Triticum aestivum | reverse complement strand
AATACTCCAAAACCAACTAGGGGTGGCACTAGATGCACTTACAAGTGCAGGTAGGCAGGAGGCGAAATCTCCGCGCGCACCCCAGTGTTCGAACCTCAAGGGTCTGCCGGAACCCCAAATCCGACATTTGGCGCGCCAGGTAGGGGTGCGCCGGGATTCGTCTTCCACCACCCCGTTCTCCTCCGACCATCACGCCCATGTCTGATGCTCGTCGGGCCCACGCCGAGCGCCGGGCCGCGCTCGCTTCCCGCGTCGCCTAGACGGCCCCTGTCAGCGGGCGTCCTCGCCGTTCCCCGTCACCTGCCATCAACGCCGCCACCGGCCCAGCGGGGGACGAGCAGCAAGCATCGTCCCAGCATCTGTCTGTGCGGCAAGATGGCCGCACCGCGACTCCCTCGCTTACCCCAGCTGGTTCTTCGTCCCGCGCGCTCCGCGCGCCCATGGAGGCTCGGGCTGCACTCATCGCGGCGAACGAGCTCCTGCGCTACCGTCTCGTCGACGACGTCTACGAAGAATGGCTTGACCGCGTCGCCAAGCTCGTCCATACCGCAGGGGGCTCTCCTGCGCCATCCGTTCCGCTGCACCGCACCCTGCCCCGCGCAGGCAATGAAGCTCCGGCGGCGCCCCGGCCGCCTCCTCCTCAGGAAGGCGCCATGGCTCCAGGGCGCGTGGCCCCTGGGCGGAACCTGCTCTGTCAGGCGCCAGCGCAGCAAGAGCAGAGCTGTCAAGAAGTCCAGCGCCCGCAAGAAGCTGCCCGGGCGCTCCCTGCTCCAGCACGTCGCGACCATGCTCCTGCTCCCGCGCGTCAAGACCCCACGCTGCTCCCAGCTGCAGCGCGTGGGGACATGCAAGACCAAGCTCCCTGTCATCCAAGGCCTCCCGTGGCCAGAGGAGGCTGCCGCGCCTTCACCGCCGAGCTACGCAGCATCACGTGGCCCGGCAAGTTCAACTCAGACTTGCCTCCTCGCTACGACGGCACGGCTGACCCTGCGGAGTTCCTCCAGCTCTATGAGCTGGGCAT
>NW_025293874.1:0-1021 GCF_018294505.1 Triticum aestivum | reverse complement strand
TAAGCGCACCTTGGGGTCCGTTAATCGTGGAAATCACTCCGGAACCCCAAAACAGTGAATAATAGTCCATGAAACGGGCCAGAATCGGCCAAAAATGCGAGTGTTGATGACTGACATGTAAACGCACCCCAGGGTCATTAATCCGGGAAATCGCTCCCGAACTCCAAAGCAGTGAGTAATAGTCCATGAAACGGGCCAGAATCGGCCAGAACTGCCGGTGTTGATGACCGACACGTGAACGCACACCAGGGTTCGTTAATCGTGGAAATCACTCCGGGACCCCAAAACAGTGAGTGATAGTCCATGAAATGGGCCAGAATCGGACAAAACTGCCAGTGTTGATGACCGACACGTAAGCGCGCCTTGGGGTTCAATAACTATGGAAATCGCTTTGGGACCCCAAAACGGTGACTAATAATCCAAGAAACAGGCCAGAATTGGCCAAAACTACGAGTGTTGATGACCGCACGTAAACGCACCCCAGGGTTCATTAATCGTGGAAATCACTCCGGGACCCGAAAACAGTGAGTAATAGTCCATGAAATGAGCCAGAATCGGCCAAACAGCCAGTGTTGATGATCGACAATTAATCGCACCTTCGGGTTCGCTAATCATGGAAATTGCTTTGGGGCCCCAAAGCAGTGAGTTATAGTCCATGAAACGGGCCAGAATCGGCCAGAACTGCGAGTGTTGATGACCGACACGTAAACGCACCCCAGGGTTCTTAATTCTGGAAATCACTCCGAGACCCCAAAATAGTGAGTAATAGTCCATGAAACGGGCCAGAATAGGCCAAAACTGCGAGTGTTGATGACCGACACGTAAACGCACCCGAGGGTTCGTTAATCATGGAAATCACTTCGGGAGCCCAAAACAGTGAATAATAGTCAATGAAACGGGCCAGAACTACCGGTGTTGATAACCGACACGTAAACGCACCCTGGGGTTTGTAATCATGGAAATCACTTCAGGACCCCAAAACAGTGAGTGATAGTCCATGAAACGGGCCAGAATCGGCCAA
>NW_025293873.1:0-1021 GCF_018294505.1 Triticum aestivum | reverse complement strand
GGGGAGGGATAGCATATTTGTTGTCGTGGATAGATTCTCGAAAATGGCACACTTTATACCATGTCATAAAAGCGATGATGCTGTTAATGTTGCTGATTTGTTCTTTCGTGAAATTATTCGCTTGCATGGTGTGCCAAATACTATTGTTTCATATCGTGATACTAAATTTCTTAGCCACTTTTGGAGATGTTTATGGGCTAAGTTGGGGACTAAACTGCTTTTTAGTACTACTTGTCACCCCCAAACTGATGGACAAACTGAAGTAGTCAATAGAACGTTGTCTACTATGCTTAGGGCTGTTTTGAAGAATAATAAGAAAATGTGGGAGGAATGCTTGCCTCATATTGAATTTGCTTATAATCGTTCATTGCATTCTACTACTAAGATGTGCCCTTTTGAAGTTGTGTATGTTTTCCTACCTCGTGCACCTATTGATTTGTTGCCTCTTCCATCTTCGGAGAAGGTTAATTTTGATGCTAAACAACATGCTGAATTGATTTTAAAAATGCATGAGTTAACTAAGGAAAACATTGAGCGTATGAATGCTAAATATAAACTTGCTGGAGATAAGGCTAGAAAACATGTTGTGTTTGCACCTGGAGATCTTGTTTGGTTACATTTGCGTAAGGATAGATTTCCTGATTTGCGCAAATCAAAGCTAATGCCACGTGCTGATGGTCCCTTTAAGGTGTTAGAGAAAATAAATGATAATGCATATAAACTTGAGCTGCCTGCAGATTTTGGGGTTAGTCCCACTTTTAACATTGCAGATTTGAAGCCTTATTTGGGTGAGGAAGATGAACTTCCGTCGAGGACGACTTCATTTCAAGAAGGGGAGGATGATGAGGACATCAATACAATTGTTACACCCACAGCCCCTGCTGCTATACATACTGGACCAATTACTAGAGCCCGTGCACGCCAACTAAATTACCAGGTACTTTCGTTTCTTGGTAATGATTCTAATGTTCATGAGAATATGATGCTGCCTAAATTGGATACATTTGTTTTGCTTACAAAT
>NW_025293872.1:0-1021 GCF_018294505.1 Triticum aestivum | reverse complement strand
AGAAATTGCTAGTCTCTCATGCTTCACTTATATTATTTTGGGAGTCTTTTAGAACAGCATGGTATTTTCTATTGTTATAAAATTGGTCCTAGAATGGTAGGCATCCAAGTTGGGTATAATAAAAACTATCATAGGAAGTGAATTGGATGCTTTGATCAATTTGATACTTGATAATTGTTTTGAGATATGGAGGTAGTGATATTAAAGTCATGCTAGTTGGGTGATTATGAATTTCAAAAATGCTTGTGTTGAAGTTAGCAAGTCCCGTAGCATGCACGTATGGTTAAAGTTGTGTAACAAATTTAAAACATGAAGTGTACCTGGCTTGTGCATCCTTATGAGTGGTGGTTGGGACGAGCGATGGTCTTTTCCTACCAATCTATCCCCCTAGGAGCATGCGCCTAGTGCTTGATTTTTGATGACTTCTAAATTTTTGCAACAAGTATATGCGTTCTTTTGACTAATGTTGAGTCCATGGATTATACACACTTTTACCTTTCCGTCATTGCTAGCCTCTTCGGTACCGTGCATTGCCCTTTCTCTCCTTGAGAGTTGGTGCAAACTTTGCTGGTGCATCCAAACCCCGTGATACGATACGCTCTATCACACATAAACTTCCTTATATCTTCCTCAAAACAGCCACCATACCTACCTATTATGGCATTTCCATAGCCATTCCGAGATATATTACCATGAAACTTTCCACCGTTCCATTCTTCGTCATCATGACATACTTTACTTTTGTCATATTGCCATTGCATGATCATGTAGTTGACATCGTATTTGTGGCAAAGCCACCATGCATAATTTTTCATACATGTCACTCTTGATTCATTGCACCATCCTGGTACACCGCCAGAGGCATTCATATAGAGTCATATCTTGTTCTAGTTTCGAGTTGTAATTCATATGTTGTAATCAATGAAAGTGTGATGATCATCATTATTAGAGCATTGCCCAAAAGAAAAAAAAGAAAGGCCAAAAGCAAAAAAAAGGGCCCAAAGAAAAAAAAAGAAAAAAA
>NW_025293871.1:0-1021 GCF_018294505.1 Triticum aestivum | reverse complement strand
AAAAAAAATATGTTTTGCCTCAAAGAAAAATCCATATATTCACCCAGTTTGGTTTGCAAGTGACAGAAATGTTTGGTGGAATGGAATCGAACTTCCAAATGCAAAATCACAGGTGGAGCCAGCATATGAAACGATGGTGGATTCCGTCCAAATAAATGAATCGATGATGGATGCTGAAATGCAAAAGGGAGCTTCGGACCCAAGCAGCTCCTTTATATTTATAAAGGTCAAAATTAAAGTTAAAGTTTCAAATCTAATCTGGAAAAAAAATACACATGCTCATATAGATGTATGTTACATCTATGTAAAGTTTGACGATGATACACATTACAGTGAGAGCTAAACAAAAAAGACAACATCACAGTTTTGAAGTACACGTTCATCGCTTTCAAAAACATGAATTTTTCTTTTTTCATGTAGCTAACATGTGTAAATATTTCATTGTGCAACTTTATAAACTTATAGAATGCATCATATGAAAATGTTGAATTTTTTCAATTTTTTTAAAGCTTTCATTCTTTTTTTTTGAATTTTTACAAAAAACAAAATGCCTCCATGGAGCGCAAGCTTCAAAATCCTTATAGACAGGCACGGGCACACCCACCCCCTGGCCGCGCCACCCGTCCGTGTGGGCACCTCATGGCTCGTCTTGACTTCTCCCAAAGCTTCTTGTGTTTTCCTGTCGCCCAAAAAAAAATCATGTTAAATCGGGAACGTATTTTGAATCCATAGATATTGATTTCCTGTGAAACCAAAAACAAGCGCAGCAAAATTACATTGTAATATTCATGTGGATTCAATGGGATTGAATTTGTGCCAAAGTTTGTTCGATTACACCAAAGAAAAATCAAAATAATCTACCAAAGAGATTGAGTGAATAAAAAATGTTATTTATTAAATGGTATGGCAGAATCCTTAAAGATCATTGTTACAAATGAAAGGACCCATGTAGGAAAACCCAACCGGACTATCTCCATTTTTTTGTCAAAATCCTTCAAATTAAACATGCCCTTTCAGGATA
>NW_025293870.1:0-1021 GCF_018294505.1 Triticum aestivum | reverse complement strand
TGTTGATAGCTAGCCTCAATTACTCAAGGATCTCCAAGCTGCATGCCTCCAATAATGTTGCCGGTGTCATGGCTCTCCACGGTGCTGAAATTGTTGAGAGGAATGTCCTGAAGAAACTCAGGTTGCAGTCATGGGCCACACTAACTTATGTCGGTTTCCATGTAAGAATTATTACGGTAAGTTTACAAGACCTTGTTACTAACGAAATAATAGAGTGTGCTGCCCTGCTGGGGAGATAGCTTATGTCGGTTACAACCAAATAACTAATTTTTATGTTTCTGCAGTATGGATTGAACCAGTAAATAGCCTGAATCAGGGAAAAGGGCCAAAGTTGTATTCCTGAATCAGGTATGTCTCTTCGGCTGTTCAAACTTCAAATTGTTCTTCATCATCAGTTCAGATGATCACGATTAGCTACTGTTTTGGGAAAAAAAAGTAGAGATACGATGGTACAGAAAATATGAAGCTCACAATGATATGATACTACCTTTAACCCTACAGGCTCACAATGATCTTGCTTGCGTGGAAGGAACATTCATTCCTGCAAGGTAATAAGACCCCATCGAACTTCAACTCTGCAAACCAGCTCCATCTTCTTATCCGGTTAACCGACTTGAAAACATTTCAGAATCGATCGACTGCCAAGGAGGGTGATGGATTGACTTGCAACCAGTCCACGGATTATCTGAAGCCATGCAAGGAAGAAGAAGCAGAAACACTGCCCAGGCTAGAAGAAGCGTAGCCTGCAGCTAGGTGGTACTATCTGAAGCCCATCATCAGCCTTGTGATGCCGCTCAGAATAAAATTGCTTCGATGAGTACACCATTCACATTCACACCGTGCGTGCGATGGTTAGTATTTCGGTCATCCACAATTAGTGTAATACAAAATATTCGGACCGGCAGAGCCATGCCAATTACTTACACATCTCCTTTTCAGAAACAACCAGACTACATCTTCTGAAGAAATGAACACTTGTCATGCTGTTAACTGAAGAAATCGACACCCGGCGGTTGGCGCG
>NW_025293869.1:0-1021 GCF_018294505.1 Triticum aestivum | reverse complement strand
CCCCCCCCCCCAGTGCCCTCGTCCCGCCTAACCCTGTAGCGTTTGACCACGGGATCTACCCCTTTGACTTTGCACGGACGGGCTTTGACCAGTGGACCTCCCCACCCGGTTGTATTAGGTCAGCCCATAGGAACACTTTGGAGCAACATCCGGGGCAGACCCACAGCAAGATCCCCTCCGTGTAGACCCCACGCGTCCGTTTCCCCCCTCTAGGTGCCGGCGGCAGCGCCGTCCGTGAGGGGGGCACACCCCAGACACGCGTGCCGGGCGTTTGCAACCGCGACAACACTTCCAGACTTGTGAGAGGCCGCCAACGCAAGATTTGGCGGCATGCTAGCCCCCGGAGGCCGCCGGCCACAGCCGTAGACGCGCGAAGGGCAATCCGCATGGAGGGAATTTTTCGGATACTTCTCCATCACCAAAAATTATGAAAAAATATCAATGTTCCTATAGCACATGTGCCACGTCGTGCAAAAAAAATCATGATTTTATCGTGCTCCGAGTATTTAGTAATATTGACGCTGCATCGTTACCGCAGAACGTCTACTACCGTGTCATCGCCGTCCGTGAGGGGGGCCACGCCCCGGAGACGCGTCCCGCCTCTTCGGACATGCCACCACACCACCCCGCATGTATAAGGGCCCGGTGCGACGCTCCGGTGGCATTGCTACCCCCAGTGCCCCCGTCCTGCCTAACCCTGTCGCGTTTGACCACGGGATCTACCCCTTTGACTTTGCACGGATGGGCTTTGACCAATGGACCTCCCCACCCGGTTGTGTCAGGTCAGCCCATAGGAACACTTTGGAGCAACATCCAGGGAAGTCCCACCGCAAGATCCCCTCCGTGTAGACCCCACGCGTCCGTTTCCCCCCTCCAGGTGCCGGCGGCAGCGCCGTTCGTGAGGGGGGCACACCCCGGACACGCGTGCCGGGCGTTTGCAACCGCAACAACATTTCCAGACTAGTGAGAGGCCGCCGACGCAAGATTTGGCAGCATGCTAGCCCCCGGAGGCCGCCGGCCA
>NW_025293868.1:0-1021 GCF_018294505.1 Triticum aestivum | reverse complement strand
ACTCTTTCGCGCATGCTATGCGGGTGATACGATGATACCATGCCAAGTTTCAACATTTTCAGGTTTCATTTTGTAGTGATTTTCGATTTCACGGTCATTTAGCTCTCTAAAACAATTAGGTAAATGACTGAAAAATAACAAATGATATCAGAACATGTTGGAAATTGATGACGTCGCTTTGAATGCTTCATACTGAACACAAAAGAAGTCCGGAGTTCAAATAAGTTTAAAAAACATTGAACTGGGCCGTGTAACAGATGAGTTCTCGTCCGAAACCCTGATACTCCGAAAGAGTTTGTCCAGTTTGTACACGAAGTGCGTCCAGTTTTTGCCGTGACCCTCTCTACTCTTTCGTGCATGCTATGTGGGTGATATGATGATACCATGCCAAGTTTCAACATTTTCAGGATTCATTTTGTAGTGATTTTCGATTTCATGGTCATTTAGCTCTCTAAACAATTAGGTAAATGGCCGAAAAACAACAAATGATGTCAGAACATGTTGGAAATTGATGACATCGCTTTGAATGCTACATACTAAACACAAAAGAAGTCCAGAGTTCAAATAAGTTTGAAAAACATTGAAGTGGCCATGTAACAGATGAGTTCTCGTCCGAAACCCTGATACTCCGAAAGAGTATGTGCAGTTTGTACACGAAGTGCGTCCAGTTTTTGCCGTGACCCTCTCTACTATTTCGCGCATGCTATGTGGGTGATATGATGATACCATGCCAAGTTTCAACATTTTCAGGATTCATTTTGTAGTGATTTTCAATTTCACGGTCATTTAGCTCTCTAAAACAATTAGGTAAATGACCGAAAAACAACAAATGATGTCAGAACATGTTGGAAATTGATGGCGTCGCTTTGAATGCTGCATACTAAACACAAAAGAAGTCCGGAGTTCAAATAAGTTTAAAAAACATTGAACTGGGCCGTGTAACAGATGAGTTCTCGTCTGAAACCCTGATACTCCGAAAGAGTTTGTCCAGTTTGTACACGAAGTGCGTCCAGTTTTTGCC
>NW_025293867.1:0-1021 GCF_018294505.1 Triticum aestivum | reverse complement strand
TGGCCCGTTTCATGGACTATTACTCACCGTTTTGGGGTCCCAAAGCGATTTCCATCATTGTCGAACTCCAAGGTGCGCTTACGTGTCGGTCATCAATAATCACAGTTTGGGCCGTTTCTGGCCCGTTTCTTGGACTATTACTCTATTTTGGGGTCACTGAGTTGTTTCCACTATTGACGAACCCCGAGGTGCGTTTACGCGTGGGTCATCAACACTCACATATTCCGCCGATTCTAGTCCGTTTCGTGCACTATTACTCAGCATTTTCGGGACCCAGAGCGATTTCCATGATTGATGAACTCTAGGGTGCGTTTATGTGACCGTCGTCAACACTCATAGTTTTGTTCAATTCTGACCTGCTTCGTGGACTATTACTAACCGTTTTGGGGTCCCAAAGAGATTTCCATAGTTGTTGAACCCCAAGGTGTGCTTACGCGTTGGTCATCAACACTCCCAATTTTGGCCGATTCTGGCCCGTTTCATGGACTATTACTCCCAGTTTTGGGGTCCCAAAGCGATTTCCATCATTGTCGAACTCCAAGGTGCGCTTACGTGTCGGTCATCAACAATCATAGCTTGGGCCGATTCTGGCCCGTTTCTTGGACTATTACTCTATTTTGGGGTCACTGAGTTGTTTCCACTATTGATGAACCCCGGGGTGCGTTTACGCGTCGGTCATCAACACTCACATATTCCGCCGATTCTAGTCCGTTTCGTGCACTATTACTCAGCATTTTCGGGACCCAGAGCGATTTCCATGATTGATGAACTCTAGGGTGCGTTTATGTGACCGTCGTCAACACTCATAGTTTTGTTCAATTCTGACCTGCTTCGTGGACTATTACTAACCGTTTTGGGGTCCCAAAGAGATTTCCATAGTTGTTGAACCCCAAGGTGTGCTTACGCGTTGGTCATCAACACTCGCAGTTTTGGCCAAATCCGACCTGTTTCGTGGACTATTACTCACCGTTTTGGGGGCCCCGAAGCGATTTTCATAGTTGTTGAACCCCAAGGTGTGCTT
>NW_025293866.1:0-1021 GCF_018294505.1 Triticum aestivum | reverse complement strand
TCCGGTCCAAAGAATTGTCTTTCACCGGTTTCTGACCAGTTCAAAGGTGTTCGACATCTTCGTCCATAGAGAACCTCAAAAGGAGCTTGCTTGAGGCTGGATTGGTAGCTATTGTTATAAGCAAACTCGGCGAAAGGAAGACATTTCTCCCAATCCATACCGAATGAGATAACGCAAGCTCTGAGCATGTCTTCGAGAATTTGATTGACCCGTTCCACCTGACCACTCGACTGAGGGTGGAAAGCGGTGCTGAAGGAAAGATGGGTTCCCATGGCAGTTTGGAAGCTCTCCCAAAAATGAGAAGTGAAAAGACTGCCACGGTCTGAATTGATCTCTAGTGGAACACCATGAAGTGACACTATTCGAGAAATATATAAGTCAGCAAGCTGACTAGCAGTGATACTCTCTCGAACAGGGAGAAAGTGAGCCACTTTGGAAAGACGATCAACGACTACGAAGATAGCGTTATTCCCTCTTTTGGTCCCGGGAAAGCCGGTGATGAAGTCCATACTAACTTTATCCCATTTCCATTCAGGAATAGCTAAAGGCTGAAGGGCGCCAGCAGGTCTTTGATGCTCTGCCTTAACGCGACGACAAACGTCACATTTAGCAATGAACTCAGCGATTTCTCTTTTCATCCTAGTCCACCAGAACCTCTGGCGTAGGTCCTGATACATCTTAGTACTACCGGGATGAATCGTGAGAGGAGATTCATGCGCCTCCTTAAGAATCAACTGCCGAAGATGTTGCTTCTTGGGAACCACCAAGCGATTCTCAAAGAAAACAACACCGCGATCATCCATAGAGAAACATCCACCAACTCCCTTCTTAATGTTCCTCTTGATCCTGGTAATCCCCGTATCATGTTTCTGGGCTTCGATGATCTGATCCTCAAGGGTAGGTTTCGCCACCAAGGTAGAAAGAAATCCGCGAGGAGCTATGTAAAGATTAAGCTTACAGAATTCCTCATGGAGAAGTGGTTGGCCTTGCTGCAACATGAGATTGTTGCAATAGGATTTAC
>NW_025293865.1:0-1021 GCF_018294505.1 Triticum aestivum | reverse complement strand
ATGAACATGTTGAGCTTCCAGGCTATGGAGGTGACTTCTACGAGGACTACTACGGATCGGTCTGAGTTAGTAGTAGTATCACTAGTTCGCACTAGCTGTGTCGTCTGTTGTCCTGCGTGTCTCGTGGGATATGACCTAGTTTGTACTCTTTCCGGAGATGTAGAAAAATAATGTATAGGAGCTTGAGATGCCTCCGATGAGATGTAATCCTCTTTTCACTGTTTTAGTACTTTGCTTGGTCTTGTACTAAACCTGTATGGTGTGTATGACGATGGAATAAAGAAGCAGTTTTCTGTATCTACCATGTCATACGGATGATCATCTTGCATCTCGAGTTATTCCTTACATTCTATATCCTATGTCGGAATTTTATCATTCTGACTAAATCATTGTCTTGTTTACCTAGGATGGTCAACACACGCGCTAATCCTGCTTCCCAAGAGCAGGCCGAAGGCAGTGAAGCTAGGAATGAAAATCTGCCTCATCCTCCTTCACTAGCCGAGTTTATGATGGAAGCTGAGAGAAACAAGCGGGAGACAAACCCTTTGTTGGAGCGTATAGAACAGAATACAGCACACCATCAGAGGACTAACGTGGTGTCACTCAGTGATTTTATCAAATTGCATCCACCCACGTTCCACCACTCCGTCGAGCCTCTCGACGCTGATGACTGGCTTCGCAGTATCTCTCACAAACTGCGTTCCGCGCTGGTAGCGGAGGCTGACAAGGTCACCTTTGCTGCATATCATCTTGAAGGCCCCGCCAGTCTATGGTGGGAGAATTATGGAGCTATGCGCCCCGCAGGCCATGTCACAACTTGGGCTGAATTCAGCGACGCTTTCCGTGAGCATCACATTCCGGAGGGTCTCATGGACCGTAAGCGTGAAGAATTTTGCAATTTCACCCAAGGCCGACTTTCTGTGGATGTCTATAGCAGGGAGTTTGGTAATCTTGCACGATATGCAACCGAGGAAGTTTCTACTGACGCCAAGAAGCAAGCAAGGTTCCGCAAGGGCCTTAG
>NW_025293864.1:0-1021 GCF_018294505.1 Triticum aestivum | reverse complement strand
TTTGGCATACCCAAAGCACTCCTACGGTATCCGGGAGTTACACGATCTCATGGTCTAAGGAAAAGATACTTGACATTGGAAAACTCTAGCAAATGAACTATACGATCTTGTGCTATGTTTAGGATTGGGTCTTGTCCATCACATCATTCTCCCAATGATGTGATCTCGTTATCAATGACATCCAGTGTCCATAGTCAGGAAACCATGACTATCTGTTGATCAACGAGCTAGTCAACTAGAGGCTCACTAGGGACATGTTGGTGTCTGTTATTCACACATGTATTACGATTTCCGGATAACACAATTATAGCATGAATAAAGACGATTATCATGAACAAGGAAATATAATAATAATGCTTTTATTATTGCCTCTAGGGCATATTTCCAACAGTCTCCCACTTGCACTAGAGTCAATAATCTAGTTACATTGTGATGAATCGGACACCCATGGAATTCTGGTGTTGATCATGTTTTTCTCTAGGGAGAGGTTTAGTCAACGGATCTGCTATATTCAGGTCCGTATGTACTTTACAAATCTCTATGTCTCCATCTTAAACATTTTCACGAATGGAGTTGAAGCGACGCTTGATGTGCCTTGTCTTCTTGTGAAACCTGGGCTCCTTGGCAAGTGCAATAGCTCCAGTGTTGTCACAGAAGAGCTTGATTGGCCCCGACGCATTGGGTATGACTCCTAGGTCGGTGATGAACTCCTTCACCCATATTGCTTCATGTGCTGCCTCCGAGGCTGCCATGTACTCCGCTTCACATGTAGATCCCGCCACGACGCTTTGCTTGCAACTGCACCAGCTTACTGCCCCACCATTCAAAATATACACGTATCCGGTTTGTGACTTAGAGTCATCCAGATCTGTGTCGAAGCTAGCGTCGACGTAACCCTTTACGACGAGCTCTTCGTCACCTCCATAAACGAGAAACATTTCCTTAGTCCTTTTCAGGTACTTCAGGATATTCTTGACCGCTGTCCAGTGTTCCTTGCCGGGATTACTTTGGTACCTTCCTA
>NW_025293863.1:0-1021 GCF_018294505.1 Triticum aestivum | reverse complement strand
AAAAATGATCCATGGGTACTGGCTTCCCAAGTGGACCAATGCTTCTTCATTACCGACCCGCCAAAGCCCAGTCGTGTTGTCGTGAGGAGAGGCAAAAGGAAGATCATCGGAATGGATGGAGTAGCCAATGAGCAAGACTTCGACAAGTACGGCGACCCGAGGATCGAACATGACGACGATGATGAAGTAGCAGCATACACCACAAGAAGAAGCAGGACCACCCTACCTAAAGGACGTCCGTTCCACAGAAGAACTCCATTTGCGAAAAAGAAGGGCAAGAAGATTGTGAACAGATAGCTAGCTAAGATCGATTGTATTTAAATCGTAGCCTTCATTTCTCGATTGTATTTCATGGGTACTTTTTGAACTATCATGAATATTTTTAAATTTCATGGACACTCGATCTCGATCCCCCTCCATCTCGATCGCTATCCCACCTCACCAGATCCGGCCCCCCTCGCCGCCGAGCACCCCCCCAGTCCACCGGGCGCCGCCGCCGACCCCTCGCACCCTCGATTCCCCTACTCAACCGCCGCCGCCGACCCCCCGCACCCCGCGCACCGTCTTATAAAAAAATTAGTATCAAACAGCTTTTTAAATGCTACTGTCTTATAAAAAAAATATTACTGTTATTATTTAAACAAGTTTGAACATATTTAAACATAAATAAGTATCAAACAGCTTTTTAAATGCTAAAAAAAATTTGTGGAGCCTGGGAGTCGAACCCAGGACCTCCTAGTGTGAGAACTGGCTGCTGACCAGTCGAGCTAGTAGAGTGGGCTTGACATAGATAGGTTCTGGTACTACATAACCTTTTGGCTCGAGTTGAAATAAAAAAAAATACTAATGGCGCACCACGGTGAGGTGCGCCATTAGTATGGACATGCTAATGGCGCACCACGGTGAGGTGCGCCATTAGTATTGTGGCCCCCCTTCGCCCGATCCCCCCTTCGCCCGATCCCCCTTCGCCCGATCCCCCTCGCCAGTTCTCTCCCTCTCGATCCACCGCCGCCGCCGCCGC
>NW_025293862.1:0-1021 GCF_018294505.1 Triticum aestivum | reverse complement strand
GACAAAACCTTCCGGCTGCATCATATACAATTCTTCCTTAAGGAAACCATTAAGGAATGCCGTTTTGACGTCCATTTGCCATATTTCGTAATCATAGAATGCGGCAATTGCTAACATGATTCGGACGGACTTCAGCTTCGCTACCGGTGAGAAAGTCTCATCGTAGTCAACCCCTTGAACTTGTCGATAACCCTTAGCGACAAGCCGAGCTTTATAGATGGTCACATTACCATCCGCGTCTGTCTTCCTCTTAAAGATCCATTTATTTTCTATGGCTCGCCGCTCAACGGGCAAGTCAGTCAAAGTCCATACTTTGTTTTCATACATGGATCCTATCTCGGATTTCATGGCTTCTAGCCATTTGTCAGAATCCGGGCCCGCCATCGCTTCTTCATAGTTCGAAGGTTCACCGTTGTCTAACAACATGATTTCCAAGACAGGGTTGCCGTACCACTCTGGTGCGGAACGTGTCCTTGTGGACCTTCGAATTTCAGTAGGGGCTTGATCAGAAGTATCTTGATAATTGTCATTAACTTCCTCTCTAGTCGGTGCAGGCACCTCAGGAACATTTTCTTGAGTTGCGCCATTTTCCGGTTCAAGAGGTAATACTTCATCAAGCTCTACTTTCCTCCCACTTACTTCTTTCGAGAGAAACTCTTTCTCCAGAAAGGACCCATTCTTGGCAACAAAGATCTTGCCTTCGGATCTGAGGTAGAAGGTGTACCCAATAGTTTCTTTTGGGTACCCTATGAAGACGCATTTTTCCGATTTGGGTTCGAGCTTTTCAGGTTGAAGTTTCTTGACATAAGCATCGCATCCCCAAACTTTTAGAAACGACAGCTTAGGTTTCTTCCCAAACCATAATTCATACGGTGTCGTCTCAACGGATTTCGACGGAGCCCTATTTAAAGTGAATGCGGCAGTCTCTAAAGCATAGCCCCAAAAAGAAAGTGGTAAATCGGTAAGAGACATCATAGATCGCACCATATCTAACAGAGTGCGATTACGACGTTCGGACACA
>NW_025293861.1:0-1021 GCF_018294505.1 Triticum aestivum | reverse complement strand
TGTCAGGACCCCGACTCAATGCCACATCGATCTAGCATGTAACACCTCATATCACTTTGCGGCCTCACGCACGGTATTCCCACGGGTGTCGCCTTACCTTTGTCCGGGACCGTTTGCGCCTTTTGGCACACGTATATGATAGTGTCGCTAGCATCCATATGATAAGGAGCCCGGGCTGACATGGCTAGTCATAAACCCAAAGTGGCACAGACTTACAGGGACAGGCATCCATGACCCAGCATCGAACGTGTCGGTCATCAGCGAGTGAATCCAGGCTGTAGCACTGGGCTAGCAGGACTCCGGTGAACCGGGCTGTAGCGGGCTAACAGGACTCCGGTATTCATCGCGTGACATTTCCCCGAAGGGACAGACACAGGAACGAAGAAGGACACATGCCGGCCAGCCTAAGTGTTCCGGAGCAGTAGCAAGCTACCATGGCTCGGTAGAAACACTAGGAGACATTTCCCCGTAAGAGAGGCTACTAAAGATAAACAACTAGATGGTGAGATCCCACACATATCAAGCATTTCAATAACATACACACAATATGCTCGATATGTGCAAATACAACATGGCATCACAACATGACTCTATAACTCAAGTATTTTAATCAATAGGCTCCGAGGAGCGAGATATTACAAACATGGGTCTCATGACCCAACAATCAGAGCATACAAGTCAAAGCACAAGCGGAAGCTATCATGTCTGAGTACAGACATCTATAAATGAAAAAGGCTGAGAAGCCTGACTATCTACCAGATCCTGCCGAGGCACAAGATCGTAGCTGAGGTAACAAGCTAAACGTCGAAGTCCACGCGGAACTACTAGCGAGACCGAAGTCTCTCTGCAAAAACATAAATAGGCAAACGTGAGTACAAATGTACCCAGCAAGACTTACATCAGAACTAACTACATATGCTTCATTATCAACAAAGGGGATGGTGGGGTTTAACTGCAGCAAGCCAGCTTTGACTCGGTGGCTATCCTGAACTACGACTGCAAGTAACTCTTTTGAGGTGGC
>NW_025293860.1:0-1021 GCF_018294505.1 Triticum aestivum | reverse complement strand
ACACAGGAACGAAGAAGGACACATGCCGGCCAGCCTAAGTGTTCCAGAGCAGTAGCAAGCTACCATGGCTCAGCGGTAACACTAGGAGACATTTCCCGGTAAGAGAGGCTACTAAAGATAAACAACTAGATAGTCAGATCCCACACATACCAAGCATTTCAATCATACACACAATATGCTCGATATGTGTAAATACAACGAAGCATCACAACATGACTCTATGACACAAGTACTTTATTTAAGGCTCAGGGAGCCATACATAATATACACACAAAGTTACGGGTCTCACGACCCAACATACAAGTTATACAATCATACAAGCCAACAGCGGAAGTAACTTGTCTGAGTACAGACAGCTAGTAAAATAAAAGAGGCTTGGAAAGCCTGGCTATACTATGTGGTCCTTCACAAGCTCAGGGTCACCATCTGGGTCTTTAGCCTACTCGTTGATGTCAACGTCTACATAGAACCCATCAGAAGGGGTTGCAGCGTCTTCTGTAAAATGTAGATTATAGCAACATGAGTACAAAGGTACTCAGCAAGTCTTACAACAGATCCTACATACATGCATAGTATCAAAAGGGTTGGTGGAGTTATTGCAGCAAGCCAGCTTTGACTCTTGGCTAGACTATCCTACGATACTCCATTTGAAATAGTTTTGCGCACACGAGTCCACTATTCACCACTTCAATACACTACCGAGGATCCATCTCCGTCTTCCTACGGAAGAGCCATCCTCGGCACTCACACTTATCTTGAGGCTTTTAACAGTTTCCATTTACTTGTCTACGAACTGTATAGGCAACCAAGTAGTCCTTTACCGCGGACGCGGCTATTCGAATAGATCATGTTAACCCTGCAGGGGTGTACTTCTTCATACATGTTTCCACCACTTAGCGTCTGCACACGACATGTGCTCGGCAGACTTCAAGCGAAAGCCGACGTGGGTGTAGACCACGACCTACCTAAACACTTAAGCCTCTAGTCCAGGTTTATCGCCTATTCAGGTTCCATCCGCAGG
>NW_025293859.1:0-1021 GCF_018294505.1 Triticum aestivum | reverse complement strand
ATCGTTGTTCAGTTTCTAACTCCCAAGTAAGATATATATCAGGAACATATCTACCCTCAAATGGTGGAATATTCAATTTCAGTTTAGGAATATGGACATCATCTCGTACCTGAGGTGGTGGTGCAGGCCTACCATTACGAAGATATACCTGAGGTCGACCTGCTGGTGGTGGTACAGGTGGCTGCACGTAGTGTTGATTTTGATCAACCTCATCCTCATAGTCTCCCACATAATCATCCTCCTCCGCATCAGCAGCAGGAGCCACAGAAGTATCAACAGCAGCACCAACAGTTTGGCCAAACGCAAGAGGAACACGGCTTGCTCGGCGGAGGTCTGCTTCGCGACGTGGAGGTAGTCGTTGTTGTTGTTGTTGTTGGAGAGGTGCGTTAGCTGCAGCGGGTGGTGGTGGTGGAAGACGCGCGAGCAATTCATTAAACTTGTTATCGAGCTTTGTTTCAAACGTCTTCTCAAAGCCAGTGATCTTCTCCATGGCTTCTTCAAAATTGTTCAGCACATCTTGCACCTGTTCAGTCATCATTTGCTGAAACTTATCATGAAGCTCCTTGTTCGATAAATTCTCCCAGTCAATCTCGTCGGCTTGTGATCCTGGCATGGTTAACAGCAATAGAAACACACAAGAATATGATCCTACAGACTACGAACAAGTGGTGGTGGTGGGTGTCACAAATCCGTCAAGCAAATCTCAAATTCTTACCAGTTCTTACCCAGCAGCAGGCGGTGATCGGCAACCGTTGTAGTCAAAAACTCTCAAAGCTTGGATAGAGCGATTACCAGGGAGAGTCAAACACACGACGTAGATGTATGTGGAGCTGGGAAGGCTTATAATGTGGTAGCAAAAAGGGTCAGCAATAATCAATTCAGAGATGCAAAGTTGAATAAACGCTCAACGACGGTACCGTGCTGGTCCTAGGCTAGACTGTGCTAGAGACGCGAGCCTAGAACACTAACAAAATCACGGCGCGGCACGTAAACAAGGGAAAAGCACACTCTGGAATTTTTT
>NW_025293858.1:0-1021 GCF_018294505.1 Triticum aestivum | reverse complement strand
TGCTGCTGGTGCCATCTCCCTCAACCTCTCCTCCCTCCCTTGCTGGATCAAGAAGGAGGAGACGTGGCTGTTCCGTACGTGTGTTGAACGCGGAGGTGCCGTCCGTTCGGTGCTAGGATCTCCGGTGATTCGAATCACGTCGTGTTCGACTACATCATCCCCGTTCTTTGAACGCTTCCGCTCGCGATCTACAAGGTATGTAGATGCATCTATTCACTCGTTGCTAGATGAACTCCTAGATGATCTTGGTGAAACGAGTAGGAAAATTTTTGTTTTCTGCAACGTTCCCCAACAGTGGTATCAGAGCTAGGTCTATGCGTAGTTCTTCTTGCGCGAGTAGAACACAATTTGTTGTGGGCGTAGATTTGTCAACTTTCTTGCCGTTACTAGTCCTTTCTTGCTTCAGCGGTATTGTGGGATGAAGCGGCCTGGACCAACCTTACACGTACGCTTACGTGAGACCGGTTCCACCGACTAACATGCACTAGTTGCATAAGGTGGCTGGCGGGTGTCTGTCTCTCCCACTTTAGTTGGAGCGGAATCGATGAACAGGGTCCTTATGAAGGGTAAATAGAAGTTGACAAATCACGTTGTGGCTTTAACGTAGGTAAGAAAACGTTCTTGCTAGAACCCTAATTCAGCCACGTAAAACTTGCAACAACAATTAGAGGATGTCTAACTTGTTTTTGCAGCAAGTGGTTTGTGATATGATATGGCCAAAGTTGTGATGAATGATGAATGATCTATATGTGATGTATGAGATGTTCATGCTATTGTAATAGGATTCACGACTTGCATGTCGATGAGTATGACAACCGGCAGGAGCCATAGGAGTTGTCTTTATTCTTTTATATGACCTGCGTGTCATCAAGAAACGCCATGTAAATTACTTTACTTTATTGCTAAACGCGTTAGCCATAGTAGTAGAAGTAATAGTTGGCGAGCAACTTCATGGAGACACGATGATGGAGATCATGATGATGGAGATCATGGTGTCAAGCCGGTGACAAGATGATCATGG
>NW_025293857.1:0-1021 GCF_018294505.1 Triticum aestivum | reverse complement strand
TCTCCCCTGCCCCTATATATAGTGGAGGGGAGGGAGGGCATCCATACCTGAGCCCTGGGCGCCTCCCTCCCTCCCGTGACACCTCCTCCTCTCCCGTAGGTGCTTGGCGAAGCCCTGCAGGATTGCCACGCTCCTCCATCACCACCACGCCGTTGTGCTGCTGCTGGATGGAGTCTTCCTCAACCTCTCCCTCTCTCCTTGCTGGATCAAGGCGTGGGAGACATCGTCGAGCTGTACGTGTGTTGAACACGGAGGTGCCGTCCGTTCGGCACTAGGATCATCGGTGATCTGAATCACGACGAGTACGACTCCATCAACCCCGTTCACTTGAACGCTTCCGCTTAGCGATCTACAAGGGTATGTAGATGCACTCTCCTTTCTACTCATTGCTGGTCTCTCCATAGATAGATCTTGGTGATACGTAGGAAATTTTTTGAATTTCTGCTACGTTCCCCAACAGTGGCATCATGAGCTAGGTCTATTGCGTAGATTCTTTGCACGAGTAGAACACAAAGTAGTTGTGGGCGTCGATATTGTTCAATATGCTTGCCATTACTAGTCTTATCTTGATTCGGCGGCATCATGGGATGAAGCGGCCCGGACCAACCTTACACGTACTCTTACGTGAGACCGGTTCCACCGACAAACATGCACTAGTTGCATAAGGTGGCTGGCGGGTGTCTGTCTCTCCCACTTTAGTCGGATCGGATTCGATGAAAAGGGTCCTTATGAAGGGTAAATAGCAATTGGCATATCACGTTGTGGTTCATGCGTAGGTAAGAAACGTTCTTGCTAGAAACCCATAGCAGCCACGTAAAACATGCAAACAACAATTAGAGGACGTCTAACTTGTTTTTGCAGGGTATGCTATGTGATGTGATATGGCCAAAGGATGTGATGAATGATATATGTGATGTATGAGATTGATCATGTTCTTGTAATAGGAATCACGACTTGCATGTCGATGAGTATGACAACCGGCAGGAG
This sequence comes from Triticum aestivum, assembly GCF_018294505.1. NCBI lineage: Eukaryota > Viridiplantae > Streptophyta > Magnoliopsida > Poales > Poaceae > Triticum > Triticum aestivum. The sequence continues at coordinate 34 of NW_025293857.1, read as the reverse complement.
CCATAGGAGTTGTCTTAATTTATTTGTGACCTGC
>NW_025293856.1:0-1021 GCF_018294505.1 Triticum aestivum | reverse complement strand
ATGGAAGAAGAAGAACGCTGTGTAGGCCCCGCAGGTGCGCTCTTGGCAGATAATGGTGGTTGTGCCTGTTTTCTTGTATCATGGCTGGAGGTGGCACCGGATGGAGGTGCTGGTGCAGTTGAAGTAGAAGATGCACGTGGTGTCCATGATGAAGGTCGGCCTGCAGAAAAGTTAGTTCGCCCCAATGCTTGTCGATCCTGCACTTCACGTTCAGCTTTACAAGCAAGATGGAATAAACGAGTGATATTAGTATACTCCTTATAGTCTATGATAGAGGCAAAGGTGTCCCGTCTTTCGATGAGATGATGGATATCGCTTTGGTGGAAGTCGACTTTGACGATCCGACTACGAACGTGCGAGGACGTCGCGCCTTAGCAATCGCTAAACCAACTCCGAGAGGTTATTGACCACGCCAGAGCACGATCAACCTGACCACGAGGGTCTGTTTCCTGCGAGCAAACGAAGAACAAGCAAGAAACTAAGATTGCAATCTGGATATTGCGAATATAAGATGAAAGCTTTATTGAACAAGTTGGGGTTCTGTGACGCCTTTGTCTGGTCGTTGAACACAAACGAAGTACGCGAAGTTGCAGCTATGGCGAACTTTTAATCTAAACAAAACCCAAATTCTAAACGATGCCCTAAGGGCTGTATATATGGAGGAAGAGGGGGGGAATTTCGTGGCCCTTGGTGGAGGGGTCCGAAATCAACCCTATCTCTTGTTTCCCCACACATACGGACTCTAAAAATAGCCTATACTTATGTATTTCGAAATTACATGGGCCTGGCCCAATAATAAGGTGACGCAGCACCTAAAATAGCCTCGGAACGAAATTTATGAAGTGGCATCTTGTATATTTCGTCCAAGGCTTCATGCACCCATTATGGTGGCTTCAAAGTCCTGAAATCATCACTTGTAACTCCGTTCTTGTTCTTGCTCCAATGTTCATCCTTCTCCAAGCTAGGCCCTTCATTTGTAAGCAAAACAAATGTATCCAATTTAGGCAGCATCATATTCTCA
>NW_025293855.1:0-1021 GCF_018294505.1 Triticum aestivum | reverse complement strand
GGTGCACCCTTCGATTGATGAGTTAGGATCTTGTCAAGTCCTCACTCATTTGATCATATCGTCTTGCCCTCAAAAGCAAGATTGTTCTCGAGCTTAGTAACATACCGGTGGTTCGTGACTTTCCAAATATCTTCTTGGAGGTGTTACTGGGTTGTCACCTGACCGCTATGTTGAGTTCGTGATCAAGTTGGTTTCTTGTGAACCACCTTCTCTCCAAGAATCGGTGTTAGATATCCCTGAGCTAGTTGGTTAAGCTAGACAACAACTTGGAGAGTTGGAAGATAAAAGCTTGTCTGACTTAGTTCGTTCCAAAGGGATATTCTTGTGTAGTGTGTGTTGAAGAAAGATGATATCTTCATCGATTGGTCCTTGTGATCAGTTGCTGGACCTATTGTCTTATCAATCCTTTGATTTGAGTGTGGGCTATCGTCAAATCAAATCAGTACCAACGATGCTCGTAATGTTGTCTTATTCGTGGTTGATCCCTCGAGCATACACCATTATATATTTTAGGTCTGACCAATGCTATCACTTGTTCACTTAACTATGGAATTACTTTTAAAAGGAAACCCAGATGAATTGTTCTTGTGCCCATTGACAACATCCTTGTCTTCTCCATAATTTTGCTGAACATTAAGCTAGTGTTGGAAACTTTTGAAAGCATTTGTTCATGCTAGCTCATGAAGCATATGTTTGGATGAAGGTAGTGACTTCCTTTAATTCATGTGCATCTGATGCAAGTTGCCGCCGTGGATTCGAGAAAGTCAATGTTGCTTTCTTTGGAATCATTCCAAATCAGTCATGCACACGTGCGAAGAATGCTGTGGTTTGAAGACTTGCAACCTTCAATCTATATGTATCCCTAGCACACCAAGCCACTGATTGATTTGTTCAAGGAGAAGGAGTTCCTTCATAAGAGCTAATCCGGACTTATGAAAGAACTTCGATACCCTCGTTGATGGTTCCCCCTCCTGAACTCGGTAGTGTTTTATTATAAGACTACCACGTGGTCATGCTTGTC
>NW_025293854.1:0-1021 GCF_018294505.1 Triticum aestivum | reverse complement strand
GCCAGAATTGGCCAATACTATGAGAGTTGATGACCAACACGTAAGCGCACCTTGGGGTTCAACAACTATGGAAATCTCTTCGTGACCGCAAAACGGTGAGTAATAGTCCATGAAACGGGCCAAAATCGTCAAAAACCGCGAGTGTTGATGTCTGACACGTAAACGCACCCCGGGGTTCGTTAATCATGGAAATCACTCTGGGACCCCAAAAAAGTGAGTAATAGTCGACAGAACGGGCCAGAATCGGCCAAAACTGTGACTGCTGATGACCAACATGTAAGCGCACCTTGGGGTTCAATAACTATGGAAATCGCTTTGCGATCCCAAAACGGTGAGTAATAGTTCACGAAACGGGTCAGAATTGGCCAAAACTGTGAGGGTTGACGACGGGCACGTAAACGCACCCCAGGGATCGTCAATCATGGAAAGCGCTCCGGGACCCCACAACAGTGAGTATCTGTGCAGAAAACGTACCAGAATCGGCCAAATTTGTGAGTGTTGGTGACCGACACGTAAATGCACCCCGGTGTACGTCAATCATGGAAATCACTTCGGGACCCCAAAACTGAGTAATAGTCCAGGAAACGGGCCAGAATCGGCACAATCTGCGAGTCTTGACGACCAGCACGTAAGCACATCTTGGGGTTCGACAAGCATGGAAATCGCTTTGGGACTGCAAAACGGTGAGTAATAGTCCATGAAAGAGCCCTGAATCGGTAAAACCTAGGGTTATTGATCAACAATACATAAACGCACCCCGGGTTTCGTCAATCATGGAAATTGCTCAGGGACATCAAATCAGTGAGTAATAGTCCATGAAACGGGCCAAAATCGGCCAAAACTTCAAATGTTGATGATCGACACATAAACACGCCGGTGTTCGTCGGCCGTGGAAATCACTACGTGAGCCAAAAACTGAGTTATAGTCCAAGAAACGGGCCAGAATCGGCCGAAACTGCGATTGTTGATGACCGATACATAAGCGCAGCTTGGGGTTCGACATCCATGGAAATCGCTTTGG
>NW_025293853.1:0-1021 GCF_018294505.1 Triticum aestivum | reverse complement strand
TCAACCTTGGGTTTCTTCACTAGAGCAGCAGCTGAATTGCCGTTTCATGAAGTATCCCTTTGTTCCCTTGCCCTTCTTGAAACTAGTGGTTTCACCAACCATCAACAATTGATGCTCCTTCTTGATTTCTACTTTCGCGGTGTCAAACATCATGAATATTTCAAGGATCATCATATCTATCCCTGATATGTTATAGTTAATCACGAAGCTCTAGCAGCTTGGTGGCAATGACTTTGGGGAAACATCACTATCTCATCTGGAGGATCAACTCCCACTCGATTCAAGTGATTGTTGTGCTCAGACAATTTGAGCACAAGCTCAACGATTGAGCTTTTCTCCCTTAGTTTGCAGGCTAAGAAAATCGTCGGAGGTCTTATACCTCTTGACGTGGGCACGAGCCTGAAATCCCAATTTCAGCCCTCGAAACATCTCATATGTTCCGCGACGTTTCGAAAACGTCTTTGGTGCCTCTACTTAAACCATTTAATTAAACTATCACGTAGTTATCAAAACGTGTATGTCCGATGTTCGCAACATCGACAAACGACATTGGGGTTCAGCACACTGAGCGGTGCATTAAGGACATAAGCTTTCTACTGATCGCATAATCGCTACTATCAACTTTCAACTATATTTTCTCTAGGAACATATCTAAACAGTGGAACTAAAGCGCGAGCTTACGACATAATTTGCAAAAGGTCTTTTGACTATGTTCAGGATAATTAAGTCCATCTTATGAACTCCCACTTAGATAGACATCCCTCTGGTCATCTAAGTGATCACATGATCCGAGTCAACTAGGCCGTGTCCGATCATCACGTGAGACGGACTAGTCATCATCGGTGAACATCTTCATGTTGATCGTATCTGCCATACGACTCATGCTCGACCTTTCGGTCTCCGTGTTCCGAGGCCATGTCTGCACATGCTAGGCTCGTCAAGTTAACCCTAAGTGTTTTCGCTGTGTAAAACTGTCTTACACCCGTTGTATGTGAACGTAAGAATCCATCACACCCGATCA
>NW_025293852.1:0-1021 GCF_018294505.1 Triticum aestivum | reverse complement strand
TCTCTTGTTTCCCCACACATACGGACTCTAAAAATAGCCTATACTTATGTATTTCGAAATTACATGGGCCTGGCCCAATAATAAGGTGACGCAGCACCTAAAATAGCCTCGGGACGAAATTTATGAAGTGGCATCTTGTATATTTCGTCCAAGGCTTCATGCACCCATTATGGTGGCTTCAAAGTCCTGAAATCATCACTTGTAACTCCGTTCTTGTTCCCCTTGCGCATGCCATCATCTCCATGCTTGTTCTTGCTCCAATGTTCATCCTTCTCCAAGCTAGGCCCTTCATTTGTAAGCAAAACAAATGTATCCAATTTAGGCAGCATCATATTCTCATGAACATTAGAATCATTACCAAGAAACGAAAGTACCTGGTAATTTAGTTGGCGTGCACGAGCTCTAGTAATTGGTCCAGTATGTATAGCAGCAGGGGCTGTGGGTGTAACAATTGTATTGATGTCCTCATCATCCTCCCCTTCTTGAAATGAAGTCGTTCTCGACGGAAGTTCATCTTCCTCACCCAAATAAGGCTTCAAATCTGCAATGTTAAAAGTGGGACTAACTCCAAAATCTGCAGGCAGCTCAAGTTTATATGCATTATCATTTATTTTCTCTAACACCTTAAAGGGACCATCAGCACGTGGCATTAACTTTGATTTGCGCAAATCAGGAAATATATCCTTACGCAAATGTAACCAAACAAGATCTCCAGGTGCAAACACAACATGTTTTCTACCCTTATCTCCAGCAAGTTTATATTTAGCATTCATGCGCTCAATGTTTTCCTTAGTTAACTCATGCATTTTTAAAATCAATTCAGCACGTTGTTTAGCATCAAAATTAACCTTCTCCGAAGATGGAAGAGGCAACAAATCAATAGGTGCACGAGGTAGGAAACCATACACAACTTCAAAAGGGCACATCTTAGTAGTAGAATGCAATGAACGATTATAAGCAAATTCAATATGAGGCAAGCATTCCTCCCACATTTTCTTATTATTCTTCAAAACAGCCCTAA
>NW_025293851.1:0-1021 GCF_018294505.1 Triticum aestivum | reverse complement strand
TATAAAGCGCACAAGAGGGCAGGAGAGGAACAGATGATCAATTGCATGAGGCCAAGGAGGTTGCCAATTGCACAGGGGTTGCTAATCCTGGCGCTAAAGTAGTCGAGCACTGCATCCTATACGAATGGACACTAAGATTCATGTCTCCTACTGTCCTCCAGGTGTGGACTTTGACGCCCATGGACCGAACTAATGGGTCTATGATGGGATTATACAGGGCCACGGATCTACATTAGCATGGTAGATTGGCGATTCTCTACAGAGGTACATGAACTTGGATGGTTTGCTTACCAGAAACAATGATGTTTATGATGGTTGCTGGGTTTACGTCACACACAAAGTAATTAACTCGATGGGGATGATATTGTGCTGGCTCCTGTAGTGACATCCATCTTCGTTAATGCAGATGAATCCTCGCCCTCGCCCGTTGCTCCACCCGCCCCTCCGGTAGCGCTGCACCACATGACGACCCGTTCTTGAGCTGGTGTGCTTTGTCCCGGCAAGTGCTATTCGTCTGAAGAGTATGTGTGTACCGCATCGACTTCATCACCATCGCCGATTCCCTTTTGAGCCCGCACTGCTTTTCGCGACCCTCACTAGCTCACCACAATGCAAACGGAGTTGATGCATTTGAGCACAACCGCACGTCCGCACGTGGCAACTTCATGCCAACGTCATTAATGGGAAATGGGTGTTCCACCACAAGACCCGCCGTGACGGTTTCCTTGAGCGCTACAAAGCATACAAGGTAGCCTGTGGCACTAGTAGAAAAAGGGCATATTCTCCCGGTTGGTAAGGGCCTTTTGTCCCAGTTTTTGAACCGGGACTAAAGGTCTTTACTAATGCCCTAACCCTTTAGTCCCGGTTCTTACACGAACCGGGACAGATGGGCCTCCACGTGGCCGGTGCGGCGAGCCCAGGCAGGAGGGCCTTTGGTCCCGGTTGGTGGCACTAACCGGGACCAATAGGCATCCACGCGTCAGAATTTCAGTGGATGGGGTTTTTGTTTTTTTTAGGGGGG
>NW_025293850.1:0-1022 GCF_018294505.1 Triticum aestivum | reverse complement strand
GATGCACTGATATGGTTCTTCGTTAGGGTAATCACGGTACTCCTCGGAGGCAGAACCTGTCGCAAAGGACATCGATACACAAGCATCACCAAACAATGTGCAACAATATGATGCATGCATGAAACATGGCAATATGAGTGTGTTGGGCTAATGCAACTAAAACCAGAAGGGTTTGAACAAATTTGAATCAAAGATTCAAATTTCAAACTCCAAACATGGCCTTTTAAAGTGCTTTTCCTTGTTCTGCTTAAAACATCAATTTAACTTGTTTGATCATGCATGAAAATAGTACAGATGGATAGATTGGATTTTTCTGATCATTTTTCATATATAATTTGTCCAATTTGGAGTTACAGAATAAAAGTTATGAATTTTTGAAGTTTAAATAATATTCTGGAATTTCCTGATTTAATTTAAATCCAGAAAATCAATTACCGCGTCAGCCTGACGTCAGTGTGACGTCAGTGGTCAACTGAACAGGTCTGGGTCAAACCTGACAGTGGGTCCCGCATGTCAGGGTGATTATTTTAATTAAGATTTAATTAAAACTAATCCTGTATAATTAGCAGGGCTGGGCCCCACCTGTCATTGACTCAGGGGAGTCAACCAGGGCCCACCCGGGGTCAAAGTCAAAACCAGCGACGCCGGCGTTTAGCCGCCGGCGAGCCAGACGCGGCGGCGGGAGTGGTTTTGGCCATTTCGGCCACCAGAGGGGCCGCGGAGACCACCGGAGTGGAGCTGAGGACAAACCGCAGCTCTTGGCGGAGTCCGTTGGGGTCGGGGTGGCCGGAGTCGATGGCGGCGAGCTCGGCTGCGGCCGCCGGGGTTCGGTCGTGCACGGGAACAGGGTTGGAGCTCGAAGTCGAGCGAAGCGAAGCGCTAGGGATGCTCTACGGGGTCTTGCGAACTTGTTGGACTCGCCGGGGTGACCAAATGGTCACCGGAGTGCGTCGACGGCGAGCTCGGCGACGGCGGAGGTTCGGCCGTGGTGGGGAGGAGGCTACGGTGGGGGAACGAGGGGG
>NW_025293849.1:0-1022 GCF_018294505.1 Triticum aestivum | reverse complement strand
CACCACCTTTGCAAATACCACAACCGTCACGAGAGGTGCACAAACATCCAAATGCACATGATCAGGTTAATGTATCTATACCACCATTTAATGGCCGTTTTAAACCTGCTTTATATATTGAATGGGAGTTCGACATAAAAAATATATTTGCTTCCCATAATTTCGATGAACATGAAAAGGTTAAGGTTGCGGTTGATTCTTTCACTGGTTATGCTTTGGTTTGGTGGAGTGAATATTGTCGGTTACACCCTGATTATATACCTACTACTTGGGATGATTTGAAACTTGCCATGCGACATACTTTCGTCCCTGCTTATTATACTCGTGACATGATTAAGAAGTTGCAACACTTAAAACAAGGTAGTGAAACTGTAACAAAATATTATGATGATTTACAAACTACCTTGTTGCATTCCTCTTTAGAAGAAAGTGAAGATGATTTTATGGATAGATTTTGGGGAGGATTAAACCGTGATATTCAAGAGATACTAATTCATGAAGAGTGTAATCCTATGGACCATTTGTTTCATCTTGCTTGCAAAGCTGGACAGGAAATAAAACGACGTGTTGGCCACGAGGAGAACAAGCGCACGGTGCACATTCCAAGAGTTGATATGATTATTCCTTCAACTACTAGGCATACTATGACAACCACATCCGTTGTTGTCAGGACTACATCACCTCCACCATGTGACACATCGCCCCCGAGAGTGGCTACATCATCTGAGTTGATCATAAGAGGTAATGACAAAGGTACTGATCTTCCATCTCTACATGAGAATGATGAATGCCTTGTCAATTTGAATGCACCATCTGATGAACTACCCACTACTTTGATCACACCACCTATTTTAGAGGACTACGTTGATAATTTGACTTTGCCATGTGATCAAACAACTGAAATACCAACAATTTTGAGTGCACCCATTGAATTAACTATTGATGCAAAAGAACCAATGTTTAATCATTTTGATATGACCTCTAATCTTGGTGATGATTCTGTGTTGAATGACTTATTGCAT
>NW_025293848.1:0-1022 GCF_018294505.1 Triticum aestivum | reverse complement strand
TCATCCAGTGATGGCCAGTCGCAGTACCTAGATGCCACTTCGGTGCCTGGTTTCAAAGTCGCAAGTTCATGGCAGGGAAAGCAATCATGTGTCTAGAGTAGAGACTTAAATAAAGACCCATGCCATGTAGATGGATCAGATAATTATGCCAATCCTGATTTTTCAGTGCAAATCCAGTTCTGAAATTTCCACTTGTTTAGTTGCTCCCAAAAAGGGCTATACAGTTAACCAAAATGAATTTTGCTCCTAACACCACAGTTTGTTTCCAACGATCAAGAGAGCGAGCTTCACCATAGTGAAGTGTGTTTGATTAAGTACCTGAGCCGGTGTTGTACATGCATATATGATATGTTCACCGCTCCTACCGGATGCCCGCCGCCGAACTCACCATCCGTTCTACACAAGCAGCAAAACCGATCAGATAAGCTATTTCGGTTGTTACTTGTATAGTCTGATGGAACGATAAGTTCCAGAATTACGCCATGGCGCCATCTTTTATATGCAATATACTGTGAACTGAATTTTCTGTCAGTGAAGTTGACAGAACAGAGTACTACAGGGTAGAGGGGTAGAGCATGCAAGTGGTGATTGTTGTGTGGTTTTTGCGTTAGTTATTTGTGCACCGGGCGTCTAGGTAGCGTTGGCTGGCCATCTGCAGCTCATAGGCGCACGAGCACAGCGGTGGCACGCCCAGCACCGCCTCCACTGCCCGCAAGGACGCCACCTAGCCGCCGCCGTATCTGGAGAAGAAGCAACAAGCATGTAAGAGTTTGTCCGTGGACGCTCTATGGATCGACCTGATCGATCACTCGTTTTGTGCATGCACCACCACACATGGCTGAACCGAGCATCCTCCTGGCGGCGCCCAGTGAGACCGTCCTCGCAGCGGCCACGGCTCGATGGTTCGCCCCCGTGTGCACGGTACGTGCCGCAGCCTGCAGTCAAAACAGAGCGCGTAGAAGGTGAAGGCAAGGGGAGCTGGTGTGCTGGGAGGGAGACTCCTGGAGCTAGGGAGCACGCCG
>NW_025293847.1:0-1022 GCF_018294505.1 Triticum aestivum | reverse complement strand
CTTAGTAGTTAATTAAGTAGGATCAAGTGCCCCGGCGTACTTGTGACTAATGCATGGCTTTTAGGGTGCCTCGGTGTCGATAAAAACCGAAATGATGAAAAGTTAGGCTTTTAGGGTGCCTTGGCGTCGAAAAACCCTCAATGATAAAAGCTTAGATTTTAGGATGCCTCGGTGTCGACAAACCCTAAATGATGAGACCATGATCTTGTTCCTTGACAATAACCAACTTTTTGACCAAACTTTGTTTCTATTTAGAGAGAAACATGGCCCACAATGATGAGGCCGGGGGTTCGGGCGGCAAGGCATTCTGGGAGCTGTCCCAGGAGATGGAGGAACAACCTCACTTGTATGAGGCCGCCGCCTTCCCCACCGATCCTGAGACCACGGATGGTGCCGCCGAGGATGACCACACTGATGCCACCACTGATGGTGCGGCCGAGGATGCCACCACTGATGATGGCGGCGCACGCACAGATAGCAGCCAGCCGAAGAGGCAACGGAAGGACCGGCGCCCGATCATGCTCCACACCCTCAAGGAGGAAGTTACTGAAGTGGACTCCAACGGGAATCCAACGGCGCCCGAACGAATAGTCAAGGGGTACTCGCTTCAGCTCGGGTGCATTGTCCGGAGCACCGTCTCGATCAACACCGAGAACCTGAGGCATCCTGACCGGGGGAATTTGCGCCACCTCCTCTTCACGAAGCTGCACGAACGATACAAGTTCCCCGCTGAATTCGAAAACACAAGCCTCAAAGGGAATAAAGTGAACAATGCTTCCCTCACGAAGATGAGCAAGGCCCTGTCTACTTGGAAAAGCAATGTGAAGAGAATGATCGAGAAAGGTGAGAGTTATGAGAAGATCAAGGAGAAAAATCCTTCGATCACCGAAGATGACTACAACGACTTCAAGATCAATTGCTCGAGCACCGCAAGCTCCCAATCAAGTGAGTGGGGGAAACAAATGCGGGAGCTGAACATAGGGGAACACACACTCGGTCCCGGCGGTTACAGAGTGGCGGAG
>NW_025293846.1:0-1022 GCF_018294505.1 Triticum aestivum | reverse complement strand
TTCCGCGCTGGTAGCGGAGGCTGACAAGGTCACCTTTGCTGCATATCATCTTGAAGGCCCCGCCAGTCTATGGTGGGAAAATTATGGAGCTATGCGCCCAGCGGGCCATGTCACTACTTGGGCTGAGTTCAGCGAGGCTTTCCGTGAACATCACATTCCGGAGGGTCTCATGGACCGTAAGCGTGAAGAATTTTGCAGTTTCACCCAAGGCCGACTTTCTGTGGATGTCTATAGCAGGGAGTTTGGTAATCTCGCCCGATATGCAACCGAGGAAGTGTCTACTGACGCCAAGAAGCAAGCAAGGTTCCGTAAGGGCCTTAGTCCTGAGCTTCGCCGCGACCTCCGTCTGCATGAGTGCACATCCTTTTCGAAACTTGTCAACAAAGCCATCAGTGCTGAAACTGGTCAGACTGACTATGACGCAACACGCAAGCATGGTCGTGACATGGGTTCCTCATCCGGTGCTGGTCCTTAGAAGCGCCGCGTGTGGGTACCCAACACCGCCCTGCCACCCAGGTTCACACCGAGGCCATCTTTCCAGGCGCCTCGCCCCGTTCAATAGTCTGCCCCCGCCAAGCCTTATGGGGGTCCAACCAATAATGCTCCTCCACGTACCAGTTCCGTGACTTGTTTCAAGTGTGGGGAATCTGGTCATTATATGCGTGAGTGTCCCCAGACCAACCCCAATCAATCTGCTAAAGCTGTTGGCCGTGGCAAGCCGACAGGGAAGGTGTTTCATGCTAAACCGGTCACCGCTTCACGTGGCCATGTCAACTGTATCTCTGCCGAAGAAGCTCAAGAGGACCCCAACGTCGTTCTCGGTACGCTTCTTGTTAATTGCCACCCGGCATCTGTTCTTTTCGATACAGGAGCCTCTCATTCTTTTATATCTGAAAATTATGCTCGTTTGCATAACGTTGCATTCTGTGACTTGCCATCCTCTATGGTAATTCAAACTCCGGGATCCAAATGGCAAACTTCTAGAGTAAGCCATGGAAATGAAATCCAAGTCGACAGACTTG
>NW_025293845.1:0-1022 GCF_018294505.1 Triticum aestivum | reverse complement strand
TTGCTGGACAGTATGTCCACACCGCCGGGCCCTTCTTCGTCGACCGCGGTGCCCAGCAGGGGACGAGGTAGGAAGAGAGGAGGTGGGGCACGTGGTCGCGGGAGAGGAGGTAGGGTGACTGCTACGGCGCCTTCCTCGCCGCCACCCCCAGCTGTTTCACCCGAGCACGTGACTGCTAGGGTGGACTCGTCCGAGGAGGAGGCTACACGGACTCCGGTCCACGAGCCTCCGGTCCACGGGTCTTGGGCCCACGAGCCTCGGGTCGACTGGCCTTCGGCCCACGAGACCCCGGAGGAGCACACGTCCGGATGGGGTACCTGGCCGGATCAGCCCGAGGAGCCGAGTGGCCATGCTGATGATGGCGGGGAGCCGACTGATCTTGAGGAGGAGGGTGGCACCGTCTACCAGCGTGGTGCTACACGGCTCCCGTCCGTGCCGGCGACCTGCGAGCAGAGGTGGTTGATCTTCCCTGATGGGGAGAGGTACGTAAGTGCATTTAATATTTTTGTACCTTCTGCATTCACGTTTCTTCAAATAACTAATGCGTTGGCCTTGTCATGCTGCAGGGGTTGGGACCACCATCATAGTGTCCGCCGGCCCAACTCCGTCCTTAGAGTTCTTTGCCGGCAAAACTTCCCGGGGTTTGTCACGTTGCCTGGTGAGGGTCGGCTTCCAGAGCTTGGGTTGAGCTGGGAGCACTACGTGGCTGCCCCGGCCCCGCCGGATGTCATTATCGACGGTGTCGTGTGCGACACGAGGGCAGACATGGTGATCAGGACGTTCTGGGTAATTTCTCCTTTACACATTTCAAAATCTTCAACTAGCTAGTTATTAATTGTACTAATCAATATTGTCTCATTTGATTGCAGACATTCTACAGGTGTGAGGAGGGATACGAGGAGGACAGCGCAAATGTTATCCAGAACGTCTGCAAGCGCCTACTCCAGAACTTACGGCACGAGGCTCGGGTGCAGGCTGTTCGAGACTACTACGCCTTGCGTGGTATCAAGAAGACCAAGCCG
>NW_025293844.1:0-1022 GCF_018294505.1 Triticum aestivum | reverse complement strand
GAGTGATTTCCACGATTGATGAACCCCGGGGTGCGTTTATGTGTCCGTCATCAACACTCACAGTTTTGGCCAATTCTGACCTGTTTCGCGGACTATTACTCACCGTTTTGGGGTCCCGTAGCGATTTCCATAGTTGTTGAACCCCAAGATGTGCTTACGTGTTGGTCAACAACACTCCCAGTTTTGGCTGATTCTGGCCCGTTTCATGGACTATTACTCACCGTTATGGGGTCCCACAGCGATTTCCATGGTTGTCGAACTTCAAGGTGCGCTTACGTGTCGGTCATCAACAATCACAGTTTGGGCCGATTCTTGCCCGTTTCTTGGACTATTACTCTATTTTGGGGTGTCGGAGTCATTTCCACGATTGACGAACCCCGGGGTGCGTTTACGTGTTGGTCATCAACACTCACATATTCGGCCGATTCTAATACGTTCCGTGCACTATTACTCAGCGTTTTGGGGACCCAGAGCGATTTCCACGATTGATGAACCCCGGGGTGCGTTTATGTGTTCGTCGTCAACACTCAGAATTTTGGCCAAATCTGACCTGTTTCGTGGACTATTACTCACCGTTTTGGGGGCCCCGAAGCGATTTTCATAGTTGTTGAACCCCAAGGTGTGCTTACGAGTTGGTCATCAACACTCCCAGTTTTGGCCGATTCTGGCCCGTTTCATGGACTATTACTCACCGTTTTGGGGTCCCAAAGCGATTTCCATGATTGTCGAACTCCAAGGTGCGTTTACGTGTCGGTCATCAACACTCACATATTCGGCCGATTCAAGTCCGTTCCGTGCACTATTACTCAGCGTTTTGGGGACCCACAGCGATTTCCAGGATTGATGAACCCCGGGGTGCGTTTATGTGTCCGTCATCAACACTCACAGTTTTGGCCAATTCTGACCTGTTTCGCGGACTATTACTCACTGTTTCGGGGTCCCGTAGCGATTTCCGTAGTTGTTGAACCCCAAGATGTGCTTACGTGTTGGTCAACAACACTCCCAGTTTTGGCTGATTCTGG
>NW_025293843.1:0-1022 GCF_018294505.1 Triticum aestivum | reverse complement strand
CCACGGGGTTCGTAAATCGTGGAAATCACTCCGGGACCCCCGAAACTAAGTAATAGTCAAAGAAACGGGCCAAAATTGGCCCAAACTGCGATTGTTCATGACCTACATGTAAGCGCACCTTGGGGTTCAACAACCATGGAAATCGCTTTGGCGCCCCAAAACGGTGAGTAATAGTCCACGAAACGGGTCACAATCGGCCCAAAATGCGAGTGTTGATGACCGACACATAAACGCACCCTGCGGTTCTTCAACCGTGGAAATCACTCCAGGACCCCAGAACAGTGAGTAATACTCCACGAAACGGGCCAGAATCGGCCAAAACTGCGAGTGCCACAAAACGAGCCCGAATCGGCCGAAACTGCGAGTGTTGATGATCGACACGTAAACGCACCCCGGGGTAAGTTAATTGTGCAAGTCACACCGGGACCCCAAAACAGTGAGTAATAGTCCACGAAACGGGCCAGAATCGTCCAAAACTGTGAGTGTTCATGACCGACACCTAAACACATTTTGGGGTTCAACAACTATGGAAATCACTTCGGGACCCCTAAATGTTGAGTAATAGTCCACGAATCGCGTCAGAATTGGCCAAAACTGTGAGTATTGAGGACACACACGCAAACGCACCCCGGGAATTGTCAATCATGGAAATCGCTCTGGGACGCCAAAACGGTGAGTAATAGTGCACGAAGCGGACCAGAGTCGACCAAAATTGTGTGTTGATGACCGACATGTAAACGCACCACGGAGTTCGTCAATCGTGGAAATCACTACGGGACCCCCAAAACTAACTAATAGTGCAAGAAACGGGCCAAAATCGGCCCAAACTGCGATTGTTGATGATCGACACATAAGCGCACCATGGGGTTAAAGAACCATGGACATCGCTTTGGGGCCCCAAAACGGTGAGTAATAGTTCATGAAACGGGCCAGAATCGGCCCAAAATGCGAGTGTTGCTAACCGACACATAAACGCACCCCGGTGTTCGTCAATCATGGAAAGCACACCGGGACGCCAAAAC
>NW_025293842.1:0-1022 GCF_018294505.1 Triticum aestivum | reverse complement strand
AAACTACGGCACCTCCGAGTTCTAGCACACGTTCAGCTCGATGACGTCCCTCGAACTCCGATCCAGCCGAGTGTCGAGGGAGAGTTCCGTCAGCACGACGGCGTGGTGACGATCTTGATGTTCTACCGTCGCAGGGCTTCGCCTAAGCACCGCTACGATATTATCGAGGTGGACTATGGTGGAGGGGGGCACCGCACACGGCTAAGAGATCCAAGGGATCAATTGTTGTGTCTTTGGTGCTAGCCCTGCCCCTCTATTTATATGTTGAGCCCCGGGGTCGAAACTTGGAGCAAAAGCCTCCTCAAAGTCGGTTTTTCCCGAAAGGCAAGAGTCCCACTCGGACTCCAGGACCAAACGCCACAATCCTTGGCGTCTGGCCCAGACGCCATGGGCCTCGGCGTCTGGCCCAGGGCCAGATGCCAGGGTCTCCGGCGTTTGGCCCCCTGGCCTCCGCAAAACTCCTTTTTGCACCGATCTAAAGCCTCATGGGCTTGACCCCTTGGCCTAACCATATCATCCAATATATGAATCTTTACGTCTCGACCATTTCGAGACTCCTTGTCATGTCCCCGATCTCATCCGGGACTCCGAACTCCTTCGGTTCATCAAAACATGTAAACTCATAATATAACTGTCATCGTAACCTTAAGCGTGCGGACCCTACGGGTTCGAGAACAATGTAGACATGACCGAGACACGTCTCCGGTCAATAACCAATAGCGGGACCTGGATGCCCATATTGGCTCCTACATATTCTACGAAGATCTTTATCGGTCAGACCGCATAACAACATACGTTGTTCCCTTTGTCATCGGTATGTTACTTGCCCGAGATTCGATCGTCGGTATCCAATACCTAGTTCAATCTCGTTACTGGCAAGTCTCTTTACTCGTTCCGTAATACATCATCTCACAACTAACATATTAGTTGCAGTGCTTGCAAGGCTTATGTGATGTGCATTACCGAGAGGGCCCAGAGATACCTCTCCGACAATCGGAGTGACAAATCCTAATCTCGAAATA
>NW_025293841.1:0-1022 GCF_018294505.1 Triticum aestivum | reverse complement strand
AAAATACCCGAATCACTCGGAACTTTTCCGAAGTCCGAATATAGTCGTCCAATATATCGATCTTTACGTCTCGACCATTTCGAGATTCTTCGTCATGTCCCCGATCTCATCCAGGACTCCGAACTATCTTCGGTACATCAAAACACATAAACTCATAATATAACCGTCATCTAACTTTAAGCATGCGGACCCTACGGGTTCGAGAACTATGTAGACATGTCCGAGACATGTTTCCTGTAAATAACCAATAGCGGAACCTGGATGCTCATATTGGCTCCTACATATTCTATGAAGATCTTTATCGGTCAAACCGCATAACAACATAAGTTGTTCCCTCTGTCATCGGTATGTTACTTGCCCTAGATTCGATCGTCGGTATCTCAATTGCTAGTTCAATCTCGTTACCGGCAAGTCTCTTTACTCGTTATGTAATGCATCATCCCACAACTAACTCATTAGTCACATTGCTTGCAAGGCTTATAGTGATGTGCATTACTGAGAGGGCCCAGAGATACCTCTCCGACAATCGGAGTGACAAATCCTAATCTCGAAATACGCCAACTCAACATGTACCTTCGGAGACACCTGTAGAGCTCCTTTATAATCACCCAGTTACGTTGTGATGTTTGGTAGCACACAAAGTGTTCCTCCGGTAAACGGGAGTTGCATAATCTCATAGTCATAGGAACATGTATAAGTCATGAAGAAAGCAATAGCAACATACTAAACGATCAAGTGCTAAGCTAACGGAATGGGTCAAGTCAATCACATCATTCTCCTAATGATGTGATCGCGTTAATCAAATAACAACTCATGTCTATGGTTAGGAAACTTAACCATCTTTGATTAACGAGCTAGTCAAGTAGAGGCATACTAGTGACATTATGTTTGTCTATGTATTCACACATGTATTATGTTTCCGGTTAATACAATTCTAGCATGAATAATAAACATTTATCATGAAATAAGGAAATAAATAATAAATTTATTATTACCTCTAGGGCATATTTCCTTCAGTCTCC
>NW_025293840.1:0-1022 GCF_018294505.1 Triticum aestivum | reverse complement strand
TGCAGATGCACCGACGATCGAAATTACTGCACCGGAGCCTCTGGTGGTCGAAATTACTGCACCGGAGCCTCTGGTGGTCGAAATTACTTCACCGGAGCCTCCTCGCTACCCCGTGGACGATATAAAGGAGATGAAAGAATGTCATCTGTATTATCCTATCGGGAACATGTCCATGAAGGTAGCCATCGGCAGTGCTTTACCATGTTTACCTGGAGCACTCCACCACAACAACCCCATTCAAGATGGCTATGCTCGTGTCACGGTGGAGGACATAGTCCAAGGGTTTGAGGACCTGGAGATTGACATTGCTACACCTGAAGGGGAGAAAAGACTTGGAGATGTCAAGCGCCATTTCATTCTATGGCAAAAGAAGTTTATCAAGTTTCCAGGCGAGGCGCCAAGGACAACAAGTCCACCCCCTACGATGGTGGTGGTGGCGGTGGCGGTGGTGGTGGTGGTGGTGGTGGTGGCGGTTCACCTACACCTCCGTCACGTCAGCCGACGCCGCCCCCCAGTCCACAACGTCCGGCGGGT
Source organism: Triticum aestivum (assembly GCF_018294505.1). Classification (NCBI taxonomy): domain Eukaryota; kingdom Viridiplantae; phylum Streptophyta; class Magnoliopsida; order Poales; family Poaceae; genus Triticum; species Triticum aestivum. The sequence goes on along the minus strand of NW_025293840.1, from coordinate 488 downwards.
GATCAGCCGCCGCCCCCCAGTCCTCGTCCGGCGGGTGATCAGACGCCGCCCCCCAATCCACCTCCGGCAAAGAAGCAGAAGCAGTCCTGGATTATTAACCCGGACCCTTATGTACCTAAGACCACAAAGGTATCGGAGCCATCACTGAAGCCTCTCCCCACAAGGCCTTGGGAACGTAGTGCCGAGGAAGTCGACGCGGCCGCGGCTGCTGATTTGGAGAAATGGAAGGCGGACTGCAAGAAGAAAAGAGAGCCCGAGCCCAAGCCAGTATTTTCTGATGAGCAAAAGAAGTGGGCTAAGTCATTTTTGAGCACACCGTCCCAAGCCGCGAAGAATCTGCCTAACGACTATGCACGTGAACTTCGCAGGCAGGCACTCATGTTCAAGGAGAACAAAGAGCGGGAGAAGGCCGAAAGTAAAAAAAGCGGGAAACAAGTTGCCCAGCTCGGGGAACAAAGTAAACAATCGATTGCCCCGCTTATAGTGGA
>NW_025293839.1:0-1022 GCF_018294505.1 Triticum aestivum | reverse complement strand
CGGCCAAGGTGCCAGAGGGCAAGGGCTTTGTGGATAACTCCATTGGGCGTACGATCGTCCTGCGTTTTGATGACATCCACGCTATGTTGAACCTTCATCCGCTGCACTACACCTTCGTTCGGCTATTTTCGCTGAGTATGGAGATGCGGATCATTCGCGACAAGACCCCGGACATCGTGATAGTCGACCCCTTCTACATGCGTGCCAAGATCTTGGGCAGCGCTGGGGACCGGCAAGTCGCGAGTTCTTACCTCGAAGGCGTCATTCTGGCAAACCAAGATAAGGATAACTTCCTCGTGCCTTACTTTCCCGAGTAAGTCCTCCCCTCAACCGGCCCGTAACATATGAATTCTTACATTTCGATCGTTTTTCTTTTAACATTCCGTGTTTTCTGCAGTGACACACGTTGCACGCTTATCCTCCTAAGCCCCAAATATTCCATGGCCACGTATTTCGACCCGGACCGTCAGTCGAACGTAGACAACACAAATGTCAAGAAGGTTCTTGATGATGTTCTCCCCGGCTACGCCCAATCTGGAGGCACCTTCACCAGGCCTATTCGTAAGTACGGCAAGCACGTGTTCTCCCACAATACGACATTCTGCTGCATCAAGCAGCCGCCTGGCGGTCAGAAGGGTGCCTACTACGCCATCCATCACATGCGGGCGATCGTACGGGACCATCATCAACTTCTGCTACCGAGTAAACTCAAAGATTGGGCCGCGAGCGTGTCGGCAATCCAGGACGCGGACCTCCGACAAGAATTCTTTCGCATCCAGTCGGAGTTTGCGGAAATCATCCATCAAGATGTCCTTCGTACCTCGGGGCAGTTCTACCTCAGAAATCAACCGTCCAACAGTGACATCGACACAATGCTACAAATGCAGGATGACAACGCCCGTTCTTTCATGACTCCCACGATAGACGGCGGCTTCATCCATGCTCCGGTCCCTTGAGTCGAGTTGTCTAGTTCTGAAACATCGATTGGCTCATGTTGTAATTAAACTTTAATGAACTTGTAG
>NW_025293838.1:0-1022 GCF_018294505.1 Triticum aestivum | reverse complement strand
AAGACCACATCCACATCCTTACTACATCCAATGGTTCAACAACAGCGACAAGGTTAAGGTAACACGTACTGTTCGTGTGCATTTTAGTATCTCTACATATGCTGATTATGTTGATTGTGATGTGGTACCTATGCAAGCATGTTCCTTATTACTTGGTAGACCATGGCAATTTGATAAAAATTCTGTACACCATGGTAGAAACAATCACTATACTCTTGTTCATAAGGATAAAAATATTACTTTGCTTCCTATGACTCCTGATTCCATTTTGAAAGATGATATTAATAGAGCTAATAAAGCAAAACAGGAGACGAATAAGAGTGAAAATCAGATTGTGGCAAAAGAATTTGAGCAACAAATGAAGCCTAATAATAAACCATCTAGTGTTGCTTCTGAAATTAAATTGAAAAGTGCATGTTTATTTGCCACCAAATCTGATATTGATGAGCTAGATTTTCAGCAAATCTGTTTGCTATGCTTTTGTGTGCAAAGAGGCATTATTTTCATTCGAGGACGTGCCTTCCTCTTTGCCTCCTGCTGTCACTAACATTTTGCAGGAGTTTGCTGACGTCTTTCCACAAGACGTGCCACCGGGTTTACCGCCTATTCGAGGGATTGAGCATCAGATTGACTTAATTCCCGGTGCTTCACTGCCAAACCGTGCACCATACCGTACCAATCCAGAGGAGACGAAGGAGATTATGCGTCAAGTACAAGAGCTTCTCGACAAAGGTTATATACGCGAATCCCTTAGTCCTTGTGCTGTTCCTATTATTCTAGTGCCGAAAAAGGATGGTACATCACGTATGTGTGTTGATTGTAGAGGCATTAATAATATTACTATTCGTTATCGTCATCCTATTCCTAGGCTAGATGATATGCTTGATGAATTGAGTGGCTCTACAATATTCTCCAAAGTTGATTTACGTAGTGGATACCATCAAATTCGTATGAAATTGGGAGATGAATGGAAAACAGCATTCAAAACTAAGTTTGGATTATATGAGTGGTTAGTCATGCCT
>NW_025293837.1:0-1022 GCF_018294505.1 Triticum aestivum | reverse complement strand
GTGTTACCAGCTAGATCGATGTGACATCGAGTCGGGGTCCTGACAGCGTTGGCATCAGAGCCGGACTGCCTGTAGGTTCTTCAAGCCAAACTGGTCGATGTTGAGTCTAGAAATTCTTTAGTTATATGTAGGGGAATTGTTTGTGGGATGGAACGTAAGGCTCTTTTTACTCCTCTATCTTATGACATTCTGATCTGAGTCAGTCCATTCTTCCACCGGGGGTTAAGGAATTAGGATCTATTCTCTCTATCAGGATCACGTGTTACTAATCAGTAGTACCTTATAAGTTTGATGGTTACAAGCCTAGTTCAGTTCTACTACCACATTATGTTGTTAGAATGGTTCCAGAACTTTGATGTGATGATGTTGAGTGTGTACGAAATCCTTTGTCAAATGTCTCAATATCCTTTTTGAGCATTTACAGCTGTTATGCTGCCGAAATTTTGCTAGAAATTCTAATGCCTTTGCATTATAACTGTGCTTTCAGATGGCCACTCGCAACCTCAATCAAGTGGTTCGCCTGACTCGATGCCTAGATGTACCCGGCCATACTGCTAAGTTGGTCAGGGTAATGACTGAGGCTGGATACCGCTGGTATCATGAGTACACGGTCGAAGAGCAATTCCGAGATTTCAATCAAAGCCAGTATCTCTGCACTGTCAGGATATTTCCATCTTATCCTGGATCCACTGAGCCTCTTCACTGCTCCTATGGACTCGGGGTTACTATTGAGATGGCTGTGCAGGATGCCGCCTATTCCATGATGACCATTATGCGAGTCAGATCTGGTTTATTTCGGGACTCTGATTTCCGGTATATGCCAGGATCACTTCCGGGAGCACAAGGGTATCTCCAGGCTATCTATGCTGACCCCACTCAGGAGGATTCACGGACTCGCACCACTGCTGAGATGCTCGAGGATAAGGACCGTGAAAATCGGGCCTTAAGGTTAGAGCTCTTCAATACCCGTGCTGACCACTGGGCCACTTTGACTCGGTTCGCACCGGCGGTGCAAGCTGGAT
>NW_025293836.1:0-1022 GCF_018294505.1 Triticum aestivum | reverse complement strand
GCAGACTCCATCTCATAGGTGATGTCACGGAGCCAGTCATCAGCATCCAAAGGCTGAGTTGAGCTGCGGTAGATGGTTGGGTTGAGGCGTATGAAATCTTGAAGAGTCACTTGGGCTGGCTGCTGGTTCATATTGGGGCGAGGAAACTGAGCCATCATATTTTCCATGAATTGGCGGTTCAGTTCAAACTGTTGGATCATACCAGCCATGTACTCAGGTGGTGGTGGGGCATCGCCACCACGACCACGACCACCTGGTCTAACCATCCTGCTAATATATAACAGGGGTAGTTCAGCATTGAGAAAATTGGCAATGACAAGAATCATTCATGATGAAACATGCATAATGAAAGGAGCACGATAGCTACTACATAGTAGTCGGCATAGCTTACAAAAGGGGTCATGCATAGAGTTCAGTACACAGAGTTCAGTACATAGACTAAAACATCATAGGCGGCACACAAGCTCGCGGCGAATGCCTTTAACACTAATAAACAAGCCTACATCAGTCCCAAGAGGTACTGTGGAGGTAATCGTAGCCCGACAGCTGGTAGTGAGGCAACGGATAGCTCTCCACGTCAGCAGACTGGGGGCCGCGGATACTCAGGTGTAGAGCCCGACGCTCAGGTGGCAGAAGAGGACCAAGTGCGGGAGAGTAGCCTCCCACCTCTGGCCAACCGACACCGTGGGGCATCACGGTCCTGGCTGGGTAGATCGCAGAACGCGGTACCTGTCCAGACCGGACAAAGGGGTGCAGCAGCGTCAGAGCACGGTAAAGGTGCTGACGGGTGGTGTACATCTCGTGGCGAAGAGCTCGGTTAGCTCGATCCAGCCCATCAGCATGCAGAACCAGGTGCTGATGGTAGAAGGGCTCTCGGGTGACAGTGGAGTAGGCAGCAGTATAGTATCCCTCTGCACCAACATCAGAGGCGGTAGCAATGTGCCTGAAAGGGGAGGTGTCCAACTCCCGATACTCTCCACGAAGACGTGTCAGAGCAGCATAGGCTGCATCGTGGACAGCCA
>NW_025293835.1:0-1022 GCF_018294505.1 Triticum aestivum | reverse complement strand
TCTGAGCTCGATTACCAGCAAAGCGAAGTAAACACCATGCCTCTCCTTACCTGACAATTCTCTTCTCTTCTCTTGAAGTATTCAATTCATAACTTCATCCTCTTCCTCTTGAAGTATTCAATTCATAACTTCATCCTCTTCCTCTTGAGCTTCATCCTCTTTCCCTTCATCTTATGGAGGCATCCAATTCATAGCTTCATCGTCTTCCTCTTGAGGCATCAAGTTCAAATCCATAGTTCCATTCTCTGCCACTTGAGGTTCCTCCTGTTCAGGGATCCAATTCAAATTAATACCTTCATCGTCTTCCTCTTGAGGCATCAAGTTCAAATCCATAGTTTCATGTTCTTCCTTTTGAGGCATCAAGTTCAAATCCATAGTTATGTTTCCTGCCATCAATGACAAAAGATGAGTACACCATGGTACCATAACAAGAATATACACACACAAAATGAGTATGCAAGTCAAACAAGAAATGCATTTGCAGTAGTCAAACAAGAATACACACATAAAGTTATTACTGGAGCCACCATACAAACCATACACATGTCTAGATTAAACAAAAAGTATCATGTTCAAGCCAAATTTGAAGATTGCAAATGACCATGACCATGATCAGCAGCAATTTTGAAAGCAAAATTCAGTAAACAAAATTCTGTCAGTCCTGTCATTTAAATTCCAATAATTTTAATAAATCAAATAATTTTGAGTTGAATATACAGTGCATCTAATGTACTGTATGTGTGTGTGCTGTCTAGATGCCAGCCAAAATTACCAGATGTTAAAAAGGCCTCATGACATTAACAAAATATAGGTAGCATTCAGCTAAAATGTTCACTCGTTTTAAAACTGTTCATGGTTTTGAAATGTTCCTAATATGTAAACAATTCTTGGTCGTGCCTCTGGAGGATCTGAATTTTGACTGAGCCTGGCATACAGCTTGTGATACAGTAGTCCGAGATAATTTTGTGTCCACTATGTTTGTAAGTTAATGAGCTTTATCTCTTGCTCACTGCCTGATGCTT
>NW_025293834.1:0-1022 GCF_018294505.1 Triticum aestivum | reverse complement strand
GATCTCCAAGATAATCTTACATATCGAGAGTACCCCATTCGTATCCTTGATCAGGCCGAGCGTACCACTCGACGTCATAATATCAAGTTTCTCAAAGTTCAATGGTCGCACCATTCTGAGGATGAAGCAACTTGGGAAAGGGAGGATCGTCTTCGACTCGAGTATCCCGCCTTCTTCCCGGAGGAACCCAAATCTCGGGACGAGATTCTTTTGAGTGGGGGTGAGTTGTCACACCCTAGCTAGTCATGCATTAGAGTGTTGCATCATGTTTATTCTTTCACCAGAAACCTGAAATGGGGATGACAGAACCCCCAGTCCCCTCTGAAACCAACTAGGGTTTACTAAAAACTTTTTCAATGAACCTGAAATGCCCTTCTAAAATGCCCATCATTTTTGTCTTGGTTCAGAACCTCTGCCAAAAGTGGTGCACATTTTCCTAGGCCATCTTAGGGTTTTTGAATTAAATCATAAATATTTGAACTTGGGCATTTAAAATTATATAAAATATTTAAATGCTCAAATATCTCCAAACTAAAATGTTTCATGTTGGAAATAATCCAACTATGGACCAGGAGTAGTTTGGTGATTTTAGGAGTAGCCTAAGTATTTTATGTAATTCAACGAAGTTGCAGAAGTATTAAAAAAACAGAAAACAGAAAGAAATGGAAAAAACTTACCTGGCGCCCAGCACCCGGCCCACCTGCCGGCCCAGCCCAGCGCCGCTCCAGCGAGCTGCTTGCCGGCCAGGCAGGCAGGCAGGTGCCCGACGGCGACCGCAGCGCGCGCCACGCACCTGCTCGCCGCCTCGCCGCTCCCCTCGCCTGGTGACGTCGTGGACCGGCCTCCCTCGCTCCCCCGAACCCCCCAGACACCCCCTCTCCTCTCCAGCTCCTCCCCCTCGCGCTCCCCCGCCATGGCCGACGCCACCATCGCCGTGCCTTCGTCGTAGCCGTGCTCCCCGCCACCCGTGCGTCCTCTCATCATGTCCAGGAGCTCCGCCGCTGTCCACTCCATCGAGCAAG
>NW_025293833.1:0-1022 GCF_018294505.1 Triticum aestivum | reverse complement strand
ATCGAAAGAGGCGCAGGCCTCCTGCCTGGGATCCTCCTAAACTACTCCAGGTCGTCGTCAGCGGGCAGCACGTAGTAGTAGGCACCTCCGGTGTAGTAGGGGTCGTCGTCGACGGTGGCGTCTGGCTCCTAGACTCCAGCATCTGGTTGCGACAACCAGGAAGAAGGAAAGGGGGAAAAAGGGGGGAGAAAGCAACCGTGAGTACTCATCCAAAGTACTCGCAAGCAAGGAACTAAACTACATATGCATGGGTATATGTGTAAGGAGGCCATATCAGTGGACTGAACTGCAGAATGCCAGAATAAAAGGGGGATAGCTAATCCTGTCGAAGACTACGCTTCTGGCAGCCTCCGTCTTGCAGCATGTAGGAGAGAGTAGATTGAAGTCCTCCAAGTAGCATCTTCAAGTAGCATATCCAAGCAGCATCTCCAAGTAGCATCGCATAGCATAACCCTACCCGGCGATCCTCTCCTCGTCGCCCTACGGAAAAGCGATCACCGGGTTGTCTGTGGAACTTGGAAGGGTGTGTTTTATTATGTATCCGGTTCTAGTTGTCATAAGGTCAAGGTACAACTCCAAGTCGTCCTGTTACTGAAGATCACGGCTATTCGAATAGATTAACTTCCCTGCAGGGGTGCACCACATAGCCCAACACGCTCGATCCCATTTGGCCGGACACACTTTCCTGGGTCATGCCCGGCCTCGGAAGATCAACACGTCGCAGCCCCACCTAGGCAAAACAGAGAGGCCAGCACGCCGGTCTAAACCTAAGCGCGCAGGGGTCTGGGCCCATCGCCCTGAGCACACCTGCACGTTGCGTGGGCGGCCGAAAGCAGACCTAGCCTAGTGGCGTTCCAGTCCAATTCGGCGCGCGCCGCTCCGTCGCTGACGTCTGAAGTGCTTCGGCTGATACCACGACGTCGGGATACCCATAACTACTCCCACGTAGATGGTTAGTGCGTATAGGCTCGTAGCCAGACTCAGATCAAATACCAAGATCTCGTTAAGCGTGTTAAGTATCC
>NW_025293832.1:0-1022 GCF_018294505.1 Triticum aestivum | reverse complement strand
TTTGAAACAAAAATTAGTAATGGCGCACCTGTGGACAGTGCGCCATTACTAGTTTTAACTACTAATGGTGCACTGTCCACTGGTGCGCCATTACTAAGTTTAAAAAAAAATAAAAAAAAATTCATTTTTTTAAAAACTAGTAATGGCGCACCGTGGGTGTGGTGCGCCATTAGTAGTTAAACTAGAAATGGCGCACCACCCCACGGTGCGCCATTACTAGTTTGCCCAGCTTCCACCGAATGCCCCCCCTGGACCGCCTTTTCAGTTTAAAAAAAATAAAAGAAAATGATAAAAACGTCAAAAAAATAAAAGAAAATAAGTTTCCCATGTGATATGTGGTCTAGTTGTTGGGAAAATTTACAAATATAAATTTCGACTTTATTTTCAAAATATCTCTGGAAATTTGTAAAATGGGCATAACTTTTGCATACGAACTCGGATTAAAAAGTTTTTTATATGAAAAATCATCTACTCGAAAAGTTACAACCGACTGTAGAAAAGAAGCGGGCTGAAGACTTATAACTGGCTATAGCACAAGCTCCAATAAGCTTTGTGAGAATGAAAGGTGGGTCATATGTTGACAAAGTAGTACTTTCTAATAGCAACTATTATACGTGTTGTCTATTACATTGGCTACAAATGACATGGCAACATGTTATAGCCAGCAGATCATTATATTATTAACAATGCTCTTATGCGTAATGCACTCTCTCTTTAAGCATCATACCATATATAACCTTGTTGCATTTGTGATTGCCATAAATGCACCACACCGCATTAAATTCAATGTTCACAATACTGCACTAGGACAATGGATGTTGATATGTGGTACCCAGAATTTCTAAATTGTTCGATGGTCCGGACTTCCAAATTAGAAAATCTAGTAGTTGTACACAAGGAGTGCGAGCTAGGAAGAGGAAGGAGCTGGTCTAAGAGGTGATGCCTTCTCATCTATTGGAAGGGAGAATTAGTCTAAAGTTTCTGGTGCCTCCCATTCCTATGGATCTTAGGTTCCCCTTCCT
>NW_025293831.1:0-1022 GCF_018294505.1 Triticum aestivum | reverse complement strand
TGTAGCGTTTGACCACCCGATCTAGCCCTTTGACTTTGCACGGACGGGCTTTGACCAGTGGACCTCTCCACCCGGTTGTGTCAGTTCGGCCCATAGGGACACCCGGGAGCAACATCCGGGCCAAACCCACAGCTACATCCACTCCGTGTAGACCTGACGCGTCCGTTTCCCCCCTCCAGGTGCCGGCGGCGGCGCCGTCCGTGAGGGGGGGGGCACACCCCGGAGATGCGTGTCGGGCATTTGCAACCGCCACAACACTTCCAGACTTGTGAGAGGCCACCTACACAAGATTTGACGGTATGCTAGCCCCCGGAGGCCGCCGGCCACAGTGGTAGACGCGCGAAGAGCAATCCGCGTAGAGGGAAGTGTTCAGATACTTCTCCATCACGAAAAATTACCATCGGTCCTATAGCACATGTGCCCACGTCATGTAAAAAACTCATGATTTTATCGCGCTCCGAGTATTTAATAATATTCACGCTGCATCGTTTCCGTAGAACGTCTACTACCATGTCATCACCGTCCGTGAGGGGGGCCACACCCCGGAGACACGTGCCGCCTCTTCATACATGCCACCGCACCACCCCGCATGTATGAGGGCCCTATGCGACGCTCCGGTGGCATTGCTACCCCCAGGGCCCCCGTCCCGCCTAACCCTGTAGCGTTTGACCATCGGATCTAGCCCTTTGACTTTGCACGGACGGGATTTGACCAGTGGGCCTCTCCACCCGGTTGTGTTAGGTCAGCCCATAGGAACACTTTGGAGCAACATCCGGGCCAGACCCACAGCAAGATCCCCTCCGTGTAGACCCGACGCGTCCGTTTCCCCCTTCCAGGTGCCGGCGGCGGCACCGTCCGTGAGGAGGGGCACTCCTCGGACACGTGTGCCGCCTCTTCAGACATGCCACCACACCACCCCGCATGTATGAGGGCCCGGTACGACGAGCCGGCGGCATTGCTACCCCCCCAGTGCCCCCGTCCCGCCTAACCCTGTAGCGTTTGACCACGCGATCTAGCCCTTT
>NW_025293830.1:0-1022 GCF_018294505.1 Triticum aestivum | reverse complement strand
AATCCTACCCGGCGATCCCCTCCTCGTCGCCCTGTTAGAGAGCGATCACCGGGTTGTATCTGGCACTTGGAAGGGTGTATTTTATTCAGTATCCAGTTCTAGTTGTCATAAGGTCAAGGTACAACTCCGGGTCGTCCTTTTACCGAGGGACACGGCTATTCGAATAGATAAACTTCCCTGCAGGGGTGCACCACATAACCCAACACGCTCGATCCCATTTGGCCGGACACACTTTTCTGGGTCATGCCCGGCCTCGTAAGATCAACGCGTCGCAGCCCCACCTAAGCACAACAGAGAGGTCAGCACGCCGGTCTAATCCTAAGCGCGCAGGGGTCTGGGCCCATCGCCCTATGCACACCTGCACGTTGCGTACGCGGCCGGAAGCAGACCTAGCCTAGTGGCGTTCCAGTCCAATCTGGCGCGCGCCACTCAGTCGCTGACGTCAAGAAGGCTTCGGCTGATACCACGACGCCGGGATACCCATAACTACTCCCGCGTAGATGGTTAGTGCGTATAGACCAAATGGCCAGACTCAGATCAAATACCAAGATCTCGTTAAGCGTGTTAAGTATCTGCGAACGCCGACCAGGGCCAGGCCCACCTCTCACCTAGGCGGTCTCAACCTGCCCTGTCGCTCCGCCATAATGTAACAGTCGGGGGCCGTCAGGAACCCAGGCCCACCTCTACCGGGGTGGAGCCACCTGTCCTTTCAGCCCCCTCATCAGAATCACTTGCGGGTACTCCTCGAGCCGACCCGACTTTAGTCACCACATGTGTCATGTATATAATGTATATAGTATATACCCGTGATCACCTCCCAAAGTGATCACGGCCCAGTAGTATAGCATGGCAGACGGACAAGAGTGTAGGGCCACTGATGGAACACTAGCATCCTATACTAAGCAGTAGGATAGCAGGTAAGGGTAACAACTGTAGCAAGAATGACAGGCTATGCATCAGGATAGGATTAACGGAAAGCAATAACATGCTACACTACTCTAATGCAAGCAATATAGAGAAGA
>NW_025293829.1:0-1022 GCF_018294505.1 Triticum aestivum | reverse complement strand
CCGGACCCAAAAACTGGAAACGGGTCAAAAAAAACTTCCTATAATGGCACCTGTCTCAAAACACTCAGAAACACCTAAAAATAGGATAGCCAGAAAATTTTTCGAAAAATGCGTTTTCGAAAAATTTTGGGCCTAAACGGAGCGTGGCTACCCGACTCTTTTTTTTTCCGAAACCTACTCCGGCAAGGAAACACGAATCGGAAACTAGATGGATCTCGAAAACAACCCTAATAATCAAGGAACTCGGATTGGTGGTGGATATATGGTGGTGGTATATGGCAGCGGTGGTGGTAGTATATGGATATGGATCGGTGGTGGTATATGGATACGGATTCGGAGCGGTAGTGGTGGATGGCAGGGGCGATGATGATGGCGCGGCGGCGGCGTGACAACTTATGACCAGAACTCGAAACTCTAAAAGACTAGACTCTAAGACCAGCAACTAGACACGACGATGCAACCGCAAATTCAACAAAGCAAAACCCTAAAAAGATTATGCAAAGGCTCAGATTGGTTCGGATATGATGAACTAACCCTAATTTTTTTTTTGTGGCTTTTTCGTGGACTGTAGGTATGAAGAACAGACTCGATCTAAACTACGAAAAACTGTAAAATCTCACCGAGCAACCTGGAAATCTGATACCACTTGATAGAGGCAAAGGTGTCCCGTCTTTCGATGAGATGGTGGATTTCGCTTTGGTGGGAGTCGACTTTGACGATCCGACTACGAACGTGCGAGGACGTCGCGCCTTAGCAATCGCTAAACCAACTCCGAGAGGTTATTGACCACGCCGGAGCACGATCAACCTGACCACGAGGGTCTGTTTCCTGCGAGCAAACGAAGAACAAGCAAGAAACTAAGATTGCAATCTGGATATTGCGAATATAAGATGAAAGCTTTATTGATCAAGGTGGGGTTCTGTGACGCCTTTGTCTGGTCGTTGAACACAAACGAAGTACGCGAAGTTGCAGCTATGGCGAACTTTTAATCTAAACAAAACCCAAAGTCTAAACGATGCCCT
>NW_025293828.1:0-1022 GCF_018294505.1 Triticum aestivum | reverse complement strand
GTATGAAATTGGGAGATGAATGGAAAACAGCATTTAAAACTAAGTTTGGATTATATGAGTGGTTAGTCATGCCTTTTGGGTTAACTAATGCACCTAGTACTTTCATGAGATTAATGAACGAAGTTTTACGTGCTTTCATTGGACGATTTGTGGTAGTTTACTTTGATGACATATTGATTTATAGCAGATCTTTGGAGGAACATTTGGAACATTTACGTGCTGTTTTTATTGCTCTACGTGATGCACGTTTGTTTGGTAACCTTGGGAAGTGCACCTTTTGCACCGACCGAGTATCTTTTCTTGGCTATGTTGTTACTCCACAGGGAATTGAAGTTGATAAAGCCAAGATTGAAGCTATTGAGAGTTGGCCGCAGCCCAAAACGGTCACACAAGTGAGTAGTTTTCTTGGCCTCGCTGGATTCTATAGGCATTTTGTGAGAGATTTCAGCACCATTGCTGCACCTCTCAACGAGCTTACAAAGAAGGATGTGCCTTTTGTTTGGGGTACCGCACAGGAAGAAGCCTTCACGGTATTGAAAGATAAGTTGACACATGCTCCTTTACTCCAACTTCCTGATTTTAATAAGACTTTTGAGCTTGAATGTGATGCTAGTGGAATTGGATTAGGAGGTGTGTTATTACAAGATGGCAAACCTGTTGCATATTTTTCTGAAAAATTGAGTGGGCCTAGTATGAATTATTCTACTTATGATAAAGAATTATATGCTCTTGTTCGGACTTTAGAAACATGGCAACATTATTTATGGCCCAAAGAATTTGTTATACATTCTGATCATGAATCTTTGAAACATATTAAAAGTCAAGCTAAACTGAATCGTAGACATGCTAAATGGGTTGAATTCATTGAGACTTTCCCTTATGTCATTAAACACAAGAAGGGAAAAGAAAATGTTATTGCTGATGCATTGTCTCGCCGCTATACTATGCTTTCACAACTTGACTTCAAAATATTTGGTTTGGAGACCATCAAAGATCAATATGTGCATGATGCTGATTTTAAA
>NW_025293827.1:0-1022 GCF_018294505.1 Triticum aestivum | reverse complement strand
TTCTGTTGGGGAACGTTGCAGAAAACAAAAATTTTCCTACTCGTTTCACCAAGATCATCTAGGAGTTCATCTAGCAACGAGTGATTAGATGCATCTACATACCTTTGTAGATCGCGAGCGGAAGCGTTCAAAAGAACGGTGATGATGTAGTCGTACTCGACGTGATCCAAATCACCGATGACCAGCGCCGAACGGACGGCACCTCCGCGTTCAACACACGTACGGAACAGCCACGTCTCCTCCTTCTTGATCCAGCAAGGGAGGGAGGAGAGGTTGAGGGAGATGGCACCAACAGCAGCACGACGGCGTGGTGTTGATGGAGCTGCAGTACTCCGGCAGAGCTTCGCTAAGCACTATGGAGGTTGAGGAGGTGTTGGGGAGGGAGAAGGAGGCAACCAAAGGCCGAGGCGTTCAGGTATGAAGTCCCTCCTCTCCCCCACTATATATATAGGGGTGCCAAGGGGGGGTGGCCGGCCCTAGGAGATCCAATCTCCTAGGGGGTGCGGCGGCCTAGGGGGGTTTCCCTCCCCCCCCAAGGCACCTAGGAGGTGCCTTACCCTCCTAGGACTCTTCCCCTTCTAAACCCTAGGCGCATGGGCCTATGTGGGGCTGGTGCCCTTGGCCCATTAGGCCAAGGCGCACCCCCTTACAGCCCATGTGCCCCCCCGGGACAGGTGGACCCACCCGGTGGACCCCCGGGACCCTTCCGGTGGTCCCGGTACAATACCGATAACCCCGAAACTTGTCCCGATGCCCGAAACAAGACTTCCCATATATAAATCTTTACCTCCGGACCATTCCGGAACTCCTCGTGACGTCCGGGATCTCATCCGGGACTCCGAACAACATTCGGGTTACTGCATATACATATCCCTACAACCCTAGCGTAACTGAACCTTAAGTGTGTAGACCCTACGGGTTCGAGAGACAAGCAGACATGACCGAGACGACTCTCCGGTCAATAACCAACAGCGGGATCTGGATACCCATGTTGGCTCCCACATGCTCCACGATGATCTCAT
>NW_025293826.1:0-1022 GCF_018294505.1 Triticum aestivum | reverse complement strand
AGTGGAGAAAGCTAAAACTGACTGTCATGATAAGGCGGGAGACTGGTCGCTGTTCGAGAGGTCCTTTCGGGTCCTTAAAGACCTACGCCGCTTCGAGCGAAGTTCTGGATAATGTCCGACGAAGGCGTGGATAGCACCCCGAATTCGGTCTTCCGAATACTAGGGGCTTCGCTGAAATTTAAAATTATAGAATTCTATGGCTAAGTGAGAGTGTTCAAGCACTATAAGTCCGGTTGCCTTGTTCGTTGTGTTGAGCGCCTCCCTAGATTGACCCAAAAATGGGAACAAGAGCACTCAAGTTTATCCCGAACACCCCAGCACTCGTGGCATGGGGACTGAAGCCGACGACTTGCCATCTCTCAGATTTAACAAACGGTCGCACAGAAGGTAATATTTTAAATTAACAAGCATTGCTTAGCGCATATGAACAAAGTTTTCAGCGCACAGGATAACACATTGCGAATTTACTCAATAATTACATCCCTGGGGCACTCATCCGCAATTTTGCGGGAACCCTTCAGGACAGTCTTATAGTACATCTCGGGCATACGATATTCCTTGCCCGCTGGTGGCGCGTCAGTGATTAGCTTCTCCGCATCTAGCTTGCCCCAATGCACCTTTGCGCGGGCAAGGGCCCGACGAGCACCTTCAATACAGGCGGAGCGCTTGATAACCTCCACCCAGGGGCACGCATCCACCAACCGTCGCACGAGACCGAAGTAGCTCCCAGGCATGGCCTCTCCAGGCCACAGCCGGACTATGAGGCCCTTCATGGCCTGCTCGGCCACCTTGTGGAGCTCGACCAGCTGCTTCAGCTGGTCGCTAGGGGGCACCGGATGGCCGGCCTCAGCATACTGAGACCAGAAGACCTTCTCCGTTGAGCTCCCCTCCTCGGCTCGGTAGAATGCGGCGGCATCAGACACGCTGCGAGGCAGATCTGCAAACGCCCCTGGAGAGCTCCGAATTCGGGTAAGTAACACGTAATTTACATTCACATGCTTGCTTTGCATGAAAAATGCCTT
>NW_025293825.1:0-1022 GCF_018294505.1 Triticum aestivum | reverse complement strand
GGAATGTTATAAACAAATAGATAGATTTGATTGATTGTTTGATTGATTGCGTGAATTGAGTGAGATTCAAATTCTTTTTTGAAAGTTAAATGAGAGGGAATAAAAGGACTTTCCCAAACTTTCATATTGGTTTTCTGATCTTCGTGAATTCAAATTCTTTTCATCACAAAACCCCGGAGAGAAGATGACATAACTTCTTCCATTTATTTAAATGACAAGGGGTGTTGAGAATATTTGAATTTCATTTGGAAATATCCCAATTCTGAAACTTTATGCGACTCAATGATTTTCACGAGAGAAGATCAAATGACTTCTTCAAATTATATGAAATATGAGTTGGGAGTTTCAAAGAATTAAATTCAAAGCCCCTTTGAATTTATTTTCAATTTGGAATAGATCATCATGCATATTTTATTTTCTTGCATTTTGGTCGATCCTAGAAATTTCACGCAACTCAAGGACCCTTGGAGAGAGTTGGAGATTTCGTTATTTTCATATTTGAGAGTTTTCTCGAATTGAAAAGAGGATCATTTGATTTATTTATTTCATCTTCAATTATTTTTCCGTTATCAAAAATATAAGAGAGGGAATAATATGACTTTCCCAAATTTAGGAAAATGAAGATTTAATAAATAGATCAAATTTTGTTTGCCGGAGTTTTATTTGCATTTTATTCGGATAGGGAAAATGCGCGTTTTTGAAAATTTTATTTTAGGTCCGGAGAAAAGTTCAATTTTGTTCGGCTCATTTTTAGGAGTCGGGGAAAATTTACTTTATTAATTTTGGAGTTCGTTTAGATTTTCTTTTATTTATTTTTCTGCGCGCGAGACCGTTTAAAAAAAAAAATCCGCAGCGCCTTGGGCCAAAGGCCCAAGCCGCTAGCCGCCGGCCGGCCAAGGGGCCATAGCTAGCGCGCGCACCAGGGAGCCAGGAGCCGCCGTTTCCTTTCTTTTGCCTAGTCCTAGTAGGACTCTTGTCCTATGTTCGTTTATTCTGTATCTATTTCTAGATCTTTTCCTCTT
>NW_025293824.1:0-1022 GCF_018294505.1 Triticum aestivum | reverse complement strand
CGTCGGACTGACCGCTGGATAAGGAGAGATCCCATACATTGATAAATCTAGTCGGGGTTGTAGATATGGCGGTAGAAACCATTGGAGATGGGCATCTTCACATCTGTAGGGATGCTGATGTTGTGCTCTGCAATTAGACTAGTTGCAGTAAATAAGCAGTGGTACTAACAAGGAAAGCGATGATGAACTTGACAGCAACAACAAAAAAGTTGAACAACTCAAACAAAATTTGTCCCGATTCTACCGAAGGAGGCAAAACAAATTCAAATAAACATGGTGAGCAGCGTGAGAGAGAACATGTTGTTCAAGTTTAACCCACTCATCCAACATCCTATTGACTGCGAATTCAGGACATTTAGATATGGATCAATAAATACGAATAAGACAATGAACCACGACGCTGGATAACACTTAAGTTAGCTCACGCATGTATAGGCACCATTCTGCAACCCCTCCAAACAATAGGTGACTTTAATCTCCAAAAAAAGTTTGATGGCTCTGCCTACTTTCTTTGTACTTGGACGATTTCTAACAAAGAAACGTTGATTATTATGTTTCCTCCATCAATACCAAGATTTCTAAAAGTCACTTTTTTTCATAAAGCTATTACTCCCATCTTTCCCCCATCTACTTTTCATATTTACACAGTACAGCCACATACAATGCATCAGGCCAACAGAAAACACAAAAAGGTATGATTTTATTTGGTTCCCCAATACAACAAAAATAAAGACAGTTAAGGCATCATCCAGAAGCCTTGAATTGTCAACATGAAACTTAAACATGTCATCCTAGTGTCCATTAACTAATCTCTTCAAAATATGATCAAGTACATGTAGCAATAACATGGTATTGTTCAATTAACTGAGCAGACACAGTGAGAGATTATTGCATGGCTAAACAAAATAGAAAGTAGAGTTTATTAGCAACATCAACTATCACAAAGCATGTATGGCTATATGACTGCCCCACAAGATGGATATGCCTCAATCAACAAATACTGGTATTTAAATAAGTATAAA
>NW_025293823.1:0-1022 GCF_018294505.1 Triticum aestivum | reverse complement strand
CCAGCTCGGGACCCCCTATGAGAGATTCGCCTGAATCAAATCAGTGATAGGTGGCCCATACAGGTCCCCTCCGATAGCCGAAAGCGTCCGACGGGAATCAACCCAAGTGAGCACATCGGTTCTCGCGTGACTTCTAGGCCACAATGGATTTTCCTTATTTGAAGCATCATGCTTCTCGCTGACTCAGTTGACCACCTTAGCCAGGTCGAGATCCTCACTCCCGGTCAGATCATGAGATTTGGCAACTTGGAGTATACTGTGGATTCCTGTGGTGAGTTGAACCTCTCAAGTTGGGTGTCAAACCAGATCGAGGAACAAAAAGATAGGCCCTTCTCTGCGCCAATGTCGGATCGGGCCCAGAAGAAGGAGAAGAAACCTACACTAGATCCGGAGACGAACTCTGTGTTGAAGAACACGCTTGTGCCCCAGGCGCTAGACTTGGCCCCACAAACGTACCTCGGATCCACGTCAGAGTAGATCTCAGGTGAACTTCCTCTTGTCCTGACATTAGACTAGGCTCCGGAGGACTACAACAAAACTTCCTTATACGATATGTTAGATCGAATTCAGAGGCTTTCTATTTTCGACGAGAAACCATACATCTATGATCGGATCTGGAAGTCCGCGAGGAAGGTCGGAACTTTTGACTCACCCAACACCCACCTAGTAGCCAATATCGAGGACCTAACCGAGGGTCCTATAGAGCGGCTCCTAAGAATTCGACTATGCAGACGAGGACTCAGAAGAATCCTCGAGCAGCCAGCCAGACCCCAACGCACCCACGGTCAAGTGGAGGGCAACCTCCACCTATGAGAGGCAATGACACGGATGACCCAGATGACCCCAATGGTGATCCCACAAAAAAATGACATCTACATGGTGGACACCCCAGAGAGGCAATGACAGGGATGACCCAGATGACTCCAATGGCAATGTCGGCAGCGACAATGGAGTCGGCGGCAGTGGCGACGAAGCCAATGGTGATGATAATGACAATGGAGATAACTACCATAATGACAACA
>NW_025293822.1:0-1022 GCF_018294505.1 Triticum aestivum | reverse complement strand
GTTGCGAGGGCGGCCGGAAGCAGAACTAGCCCCCTTAATACAAGAGCAGGCTTACGTTCCAATCCGGCGCGCGCCGCTCCGTCGCTGACGTCTGAAGTGCTTCGGCTGATACCACGACGTCGGGATACCCATAACTACTCCCACGTAGATGGTTAGTGCGTATAGGCTCGTAGCCAGACTCAGATCAAATACCAAGATCTCGTTAAGCGTGTTAAGTATCCGCGAACGTCGAACAGGGCCAGGCCCACCCGTCTCCTAGGTGGTCTCAACCTGCCCTGTCGCTCCGCCACAAGTAACAGTCGAGGGCCGTCGGGAACCCAGGCCCACCTCTACCGGGATGGAGCCACCTGTCCTTTCAGCCCCCCTCGTCAGAATCACTTGCGGGTACTCAATGAGCTGTCCCGACTTTAGTCACCATCTGTATAGTATGTATGTATGTATAGTATATACCCGTGATCACCTCCCAAGTGATCACGGCCCGATAGTATAGCAAGGCAGACTGACAAGAATGTAGGGCCAATGATGATAAACTAGCATCCTATACTAAGCATTTAGGATTGCAGGTAAGGTATCAACAGATGTAGCGACAATGTCAGGCTATGCATCAGAATAGGATTAACGAAAGCAGTAACATGCTACACTACTCTAATGCAAGCAGTATAGAGTAGAATAGGCGATATCAGGTGATCAAGGGGGGGGCTTGCCTGGTTGCTCTGGCAAGAGAGAGGGGTCGTCAACTCCGTAGTCGAACTGGTCAGCAGCAGCGTCGGTCTCGTAGTCTACCGGAGAGAAGAGGGGGAAGAAATAATGAATACAGAGCAAACAAAGCATCACAAAATATAACAAGGCAATACGCGGTGTTCGGTGTGCCCTAACGCGGTAGTAGGTGATACCGGTGAAGGGGGGAAAACATCCGGGAAAGTATTCCCGGTGTTTCGTGTTTTCGGGCAGAGGAGCCGGAGGGGGAAAGTTGCGGGTTCGATAGGTTAGAGGGGTGTGGCGGACGAACGGACTGCGTATCC
>NW_025293821.1:0-1022 GCF_018294505.1 Triticum aestivum | reverse complement strand
GGCGGCGGCCGGTGGACTGGGGGGGTGCTCGGCGGCGAGGGGGGCCGGATCTGGCGAGGTGGGATAGCGATCGAGATGGAGGGGGATCGAGATCGAGTGTCCATGAAATTTAAAAATATTCATGATAGTTCAAAAAGTACCCATGAAATACAATCGAGAAATGAAGGCTACGATTTAAATACAATCGATCTTAGCTAGCTATCTGTTCACAATCTTCTTGCCCTTCTTTTTCGCAAATGGAGTTCTTCTGTGGAACGGACGTCCTTTAGGTAGGGTGGTCCTGCTTCTTCTTGTGGTGTATGCTGCTACTTCATCATCGTCGTCATGTTTGATCCTCGGGTCGCCGTACTTGTCGAAGTCTTGCTCATTGGCTACTCCATCCATTCCGATGATCTTCCTTTTGCCTCTCCTCACGACAACACGACTGGGCTTTGGTGGGTCGGTAATGAAGAAGCATTGGTCCACTTGGGAAGCCAGTACCCATGGCTCATTTTTCGCGGTGACGTTTGCGCCCGCGGTCTTGGATTTGGCTTCGGGTATAACCATGGTGGTGAAATACCGGTCTTGGCCCATCTGACACGGAACATCGGGACCTTCTCTCCAGCGTAGCTCAGCTCCCAGATCTCCTCGATCCTTCCGTAGTATCTGTCCTTGTCGTTACCGGTGTAGGATTCCATCGTTACCCCGGAGTTCTGATAACCATCGCTCTTCATGTCCTTGGCCTCGGTGTAGAATGTGTAGCCGTTGATATCGTACGCCTCATAGGTCATCAGGTTGTGCTCGGCGCCCTGTGACAAGGCGAATATGAGTTGTTCTTCCGCGGAAGAATCCTCATGTAAAGGGTACGACAGAAGCTTATGCTTGAACCAACGCGTGAAACATGAGTTGTGCTCTTTGAGTGTATCTCCGTCCGTCCTCTGTTGGCCTCGGTCATTGTACGTCTTTTTAATAAAGGTTTTGTGCTCTACCACCCAAGGATCGACCACGTCTATGTGTTGTAGCGCGACTAGGTTTGCTCTTTC
>NW_025293820.1:0-1022 GCF_018294505.1 Triticum aestivum | reverse complement strand
TACTCTATTTTGGGGTCTCAGAGTCATTTCCATGATTGACGAACCCCAGGGTGCGTTTACGTGTCGGTCATCAACACTCACATATTTGGCCGAATCGTGTCCGTTTCGTGCACTATTACTCAATGTTTTGGAGACCCAGAGGGATTTCCACGATTGATGAACCCCGGGGTGCATTTATGTGTCTGTCGTCAACACTCATAGTTTTGGCCAATTCTGACATGTTTCGTGGACTATTACTCACGGTTTTGGGGTCCCGAAGTGATTTCCATTGTTGTTGAACTCCAAGGTGTGCTTACGTGTTGGTCATCAACACTCGCAGTTTTGGCCGATTCTGGCCCGTTTCATGGACTATTACTCACCGTTTTGGGGTCCCAAAGCGATTTCCATGGTTGTCGAACTCCAAGGTGCGCTTACGTGTCGGTCATCAACAATCACAGTTTGGGCCGATTCTGGCCCGTTTCTTGGACTACATACTCTATTTTGGGGTCTCAGAGTCATTTCCATGATTGACGAACCCCAGGGTGCGTTTACGTGTCGGTCATCAACACTCACATATTTGGCCGAATCGTGTTCGTTTCGTGCACTATTACTCAATGTTTTGGAGACCCAGAGGGATTTCCACGATTGATGAACCCCGGGGTGCATTTATGTGTCTGTCGTCAACACTCACAGTTTTGGCCAATTCTGACATGTTTCGTGGACTATTACTCACGGTTTTGGGGTCCCGAAGTGATTTCCATTGTTGTTGAACTCCAAGGTGTGCTTACGTGTCGGTCATCAACACTCGCAGTTTTGGCCGATTCTGGCCCGTTTCATGGACTATTACTCACTGTTTTGGGGTCCCAAAGCGATTTCCATGGTTGTCGAACTCCAAGGTGCGCTTACGTGTCGGTCATCAACAATCACAGTTTGGGCCGATTCTGGCCCGTTTCTTGGACTACATACTTTATTTTGGGGTCTCAAAGTCATTTCCATGATTGACGAACCCCAGGGTGCGTTTATGTGTCGGTCATCAACACTCA
>NW_025293819.1:0-1022 GCF_018294505.1 Triticum aestivum | reverse complement strand
AACTCCTACTCATGCTAGTGGGTTTCATCTATTTATTATGGCAATGATAGGTCATGCAGAGGAAAGGGGTTCAGCTACCGCAACATGTAACAGATGAATCGTTGTTGTCCTAATGCAGTAAAAGAGAGCAAAAGCGAGAGAGTGGGATTGTATCGGAATGAACAAGGGGGTTTTGCTTGCCTGGCACTTCTGAAGATAGTAATTGTTCTTCATCGGTGTCATTGAACTCATCGTCGGAACAACGTCTACTGGGGGGGATAAACACCGGCAACAGAGAAAGAACACAATCAATGCAATGCTCAATATGATGCATGATCATGACATGGCAACATGCTGGTGTTTTGATCTAATGCAACTAGCAACAGAAATAAATGAAGTTGGTTTGAACCCTAAGTTCAAATCCAAACTCCATATGTGAAATTCGAATGCCATTTATATGATTTGTCCTAAACAGTAGCCATAAGTTGTTCTATCATGCATGAAAATGGTACAGATGGATAGAGTGGATTTTTCTGATCATTTTTCATATATAATTTATTTCATTCTGAGTTACGGTTGATTTTATATGAATTTTAGAAGTTTTGACTATTTTCTGAAATAAATAAATCATTTTAGATTTATTTAAAATCCAGAAAACAGATTACTACGTCAGCATGACGTCGGAATGACGTCATCGGGTCAACAGCGTCGGCCCAGGTCAAACCTGACGCTGGGACCCATGTGTCAGTGACTAACTAAACTAACCTAGTTTAATTAGCACTAACCTAGTTTAATCTAATTAAATTTAAACCTAAACTAGATTAATTAGCCAGGCGGGGTCCGCGTGTCAGTGAGAGAGGTGCTAATTAGCAGGGTGATTAGTCCTAACTAGGTGGCCACATCAGCGCACCGGCGGTTAGCCGCCGGCGACCAAACAGGGCGGCGTAGGCGCTCGGGATTCGCCGTCCGGCGACCGTTCGACTCAGGGTTTGGCTCTACGGCCTGCTGGACGTGCGCCGCATCCAACGGAGCATGCGGCTGGC
>NW_025293818.1:0-1022 GCF_018294505.1 Triticum aestivum | reverse complement strand
CGTAACCTGTACATGCAACTGTTGTTGTAGTAATATGTGAGCCACGAGGACTCAGCAATCCCATTACCATGGGTATCAAGACTAGCAAAGCCTAAAGGGAATGGAAGGGGTAAAGTGGTGAGGCTGCAGCAGCGGCTAAGCATATATGGTGGCTAACATACGCAAATAAGAGCAAGAAGAGAGCAAACGGAACGGTCGTGAAGTTAGCAATGATCAAGAAGTGATCCTGAACTCCTACTTACGTCAAACATAACCCAGAAACTGTGTTCACTTCTTGGACTCCGCCGAGAAGAGACCGTCACGGCTACACACGCGGTTGATGTGTTTTAATTCGGATCTGGTGTCAAGTTATCTACAACCGGACATTAACAAATTCCCATCTGCCTATAACCACAGGCACGACTTTCGAAAGATTATACCCTGTAGGGGTGTCCCAACTTAGCCCATGATAAGCTCTCACAATCAACGGAGGATATACCTTCTCCCAGGAGACCCGATCAGACTCGGAATCCCGGTTTACAAGACATTTCAACAATGGTAAAACAAGACCAGCAAAGCCGCCCAATGCGCCGACAATCTCGATAGGAGCTGCACATATCTCGTTCTCAGGGCAACACCGGATAAGTCAAGCTACGAGTAAAACCAGACCTCGAGTTGCCCCGAGGTGGCCCCGCAGGTTGCTCGGTTCGGACCAACACTTAGACAAGCACTGGCCCGGGGGGGCTAAAATAAAGATGACCCTCGGGTTGGCCGACCCAAGGGAAAGGGATAGGTGGTGGTGAGGCAAATGGTAAAACCAAGGTTGGGCCTTGCTGGAGGAGTTTTATTCAAAGCGAACTGTCAAGGGGGTCCCATAAATCACCCAACCGCATAAGGAACGCAAAATCCGGGAACATAACACCGGTATGACGGAAACTAGGGCGGCAAGAGTGGAACAAAACACCAGGCATAAGGCCGAGTCTTCCACCCTTTACCAAGTATATAGATGCATTAATAATATAAGAGATATTGTGATATCCCAA
>NW_025293817.1:0-1022 GCF_018294505.1 Triticum aestivum | reverse complement strand
GAGAAGAACCGACATAACCTCCAACATCAAAAACATCATAGAAGATGCGAGTGAACTCCGTTTTCGATGAACTCGAGCTTGTCACCAAGATGACCATAAGCTCCAAAACTCACAAAGAGAAAAACCGAACAACAACCAATAATATAGTAAGAACAGGCAAGGGAGGTATGCCAACAAATAGAGGAGTGAAACCTCCAACTGAGAAGTCCGACATAACCTCCAGCATCGAAAACATCATAGAAGATGCGATTAAACTCCGTTTTCGATGAACTCGAGCTTGTCACCAAGGTGACCATAAGCTCCAAAACTCACAAAGAGAAGAACCAAACAAGAACCAATAATATAGTAAGAAGAGGCAGGGGAAGTATGCCATCAAATAGACTAGTGAAACCACTAACTGAGAAGAACCGACATAACCTCCAACATCGAAAACATCATAGAAGATGCGATTAAGCTCCGTTTTCGATGAACTCGAGCTTGTCACCAAGATGACCATAAGCTCCAAAACTCACAAAGAGAAGAACCAAACAAGAACCAATAATATAGTAAGAAGAGGTAGGCGAGGTATGCCAAGAAATAGAGGAGTGAAACCTCCAACTGAGAAGAACCGGCATAACCTCCAACATCGAAAACATCATTGAAGATGCGAGTGAACTCCGTTTTCGATGAACTCGAGCTTGTCACCAAGATGACCATAAGCTCCAAAACTCACAAAGAGAAGAACCAAACAAGAACCGATAATATAGTAAGAAGAGGCAGGGGAGGTATGCCAACAAATAGATGAGTGCAACCTCCAACTGAGAAGAACTGTCATAACCTCCAACATCGAAAACATCATAGAAGATGTGAGTGTACTCCATTTTTGATGAACTCGAGCTTGTCACCAAGATGACCATAAGCTCCAAAACTCACAAAGAGAAGAACCAAACAAGAACCGATAATATAGTAAGAAGAGGCAGGGGAGGTTTGCCAACTAATAGAGGAGTGAAACCTCCAACCGAGAAGAACCGGCATAACCTCCA
>NW_025293816.1:0-1022 GCF_018294505.1 Triticum aestivum | reverse complement strand
GAGAGTAAGCGTCAGGAATTCCGCAATCTGAAGCAAGGCTCTTTGTCTGTCTATGACTACAACAAGTTGTTCCAGAAGCTCGCCCGTTTTGCCAAGCAGGATGTTCCTGACGAGAAGAGCATGATCTATCAGTTCAGGGGTGGTCTTCGTGAGGAAATTCAGCTCGCTCTTGTCCTCTTTGAGCCGTTGAGATACGATGAGTTCTACAACATGGCACTGAAGCAAGAGGCGGCTCAGTTGAGGTGTGATGCTTCCAGGAAGCGTGCCAGAGATGTTACTCCGTCTTCCTCTACTCAAGTGGTCAAGCAGCAGAAGTATTGGCTTCCTCCTCCTCCGTTCCGTCAGCCGTATCAGCAGAAGAGCAAAGGTGGCAGTGGTTTCTCCCACCCACCCAACCCAGGCTTTCAGAACAAGTCTTCATCTCAAGCTCCAAGATCGAGTGCTCCGTATCACCGTCCGCTTTCAGAGGTCACGTGCAACAAGTGCCAACATAAGGGTCACTATGCCAACAAGTGTACCAACCAGAGGCGTCTTCCTCCTCCTCCTCCTGTCAGATCGGCAAGTAGAGCTGTGGTCAAGCATAACCCCAAGTCCGCCAAGGTCAATATGCTGAATGCAGCTCAGGCAGAGGACTCGTCAGATGTGATCATGGGTAACCTTCCTGTTAATGATATTCCTGCAAATGTTCTTTTTGACACGGGTGCATCGCATTGTTTCATCTCGAGACCATTTTCATCTAAGCATGGGTTGCCTTCACAAATTTTGCCTAGTCCTTTAGCAGTTGTCTCTCCCGGTAAGCGCATGCAGGCTAACTCCATCGTTCCGGATGTTTCTATCACTCTGGGTGATTACAAGTTCTTGGCTTCTCCTACGGTTCTTGGCAACTCGGATATCGATCTTATTCTCGGGATGGACTGGCTCTCTAAGCATAGAGCTCAGCTTGATTGTGCAGCCAGGCAGATTCAACTGACTCATTCGTCTGAGGATGTTATTGTCTTTGCCGCTCGGGATAATACCATCCG
>NW_025293815.1:0-1022 GCF_018294505.1 Triticum aestivum | reverse complement strand
GAGCCACTCCACGTCTCTCAAACCTTGTTGTAGTAAGAAATGGCCCATCAAGGTCAAGAGTGGACGATCTGCACACGGGGGAATATGCACCCGCTTTTCAAAAATGTACTTTTTACGCGTTTTGTAATGTTCAAAAATTCAAAAAATATGTATACATGTTGGCAAAGGTATGTCCACGGCACAAAGTTTTTTGTAAAGAAGTATTTTTGTTTTGTCTCAATAAAAAGACAAAAATTATTGCTTCTAAATAGCATTTCATGGCACAAAATTTTGTCTTTTTTGCACAGGCTACAAAAACAGTTGTTTTTCTGTGAAACTTTCTGCACACACACATCCAATATGGAGATGTCCGTGCGCACCCTTTTTTAGAATTTTTTGACATTGCAAAATGTGTTTTCCAAAGTGGGTTCATAT
Organism: Triticum aestivum; assembly: GCF_018294505.1. Lineage (NCBI taxonomy): Eukaryota > Viridiplantae > Streptophyta > Magnoliopsida > Poales > Poaceae > Triticum > Triticum aestivum. The sequence goes on along the minus strand of NW_025293815.1, from coordinate 608 downwards.
GTACCCGGGTTTATCCATGCACTTCTTCATCAAGGTCGACAATACATGAGCTTTGCCCCGAAGCACCATTCTGCAGCAGCGAGGGAAGTGATATTGGGTGGGAGGTGGTTGGCGATGGCTGATACGTCTCTGACATATCTATAATTTTCGTTACGTTCATGCTATATTTACATCATCTATATCTGCTTTTGGTACAATTTATATCATTTTTATTTGGACTAACATATTAATCCAATAACAAAGGCTATTTCATGTTTTCTAGGTTTTTTATTGTTTTTCAGTTGAACAGCTTTCAGAGCCAGAAAAAACTGAAAAATTCATGAATTTTTTTCCGCCAAAACACTCCCCCAACCAGAAGATGGGCCCTAGTGGATCCACCAGGTGGCCACGCATCCCCTTCAAGCTGCCAGGAGGCGTATGGTGGGGTTGCGTGGGAGCTCCTTAAGTCGGTTGGCCCTCTTCTTTGATTGCAAGAAATATCCGAAGAATCTCTGTTTATTTAAGAAACGGTGATCTGACACAGAAAAGTACCAAAAACAGAGAGAAACAGAGAGAAGAAAGAGAGAGAGAGAGAGAGAGAGAGAGAGAGAGAGAGAGAGAGAGAGAGA
>NW_025293814.1:0-1022 GCF_018294505.1 Triticum aestivum | reverse complement strand
GGCGTGCGGATGGTACATGGTGTTCTGTCCCGACGGATATGCAGCGAATGGCTACGTCGTATTTCAAGGAGGTGTATACAAAGGACCCAACCTTGACGCCGGAGGTCGTTTTGGAGAGTATTAATTGCAACGAAGGTAACCCAAGGTATGAACGATATACTATGTGCTCCGTTCTTGGAGGAGGAGGTGTCCGATGCTTTATTTCAGATCGGTCCCCTCAAAGCGCCAGGGATGGATGGTCTCCTGGCGAGATTTTTTCAACGATATTGGGCAGTGTTGAAAGCTGAAATTACAGCTGCTGTGCTGAAGTTCTTTAGGTCAGGTGCTATGCCAGACAGTGTCAATGATACGACTATTGTTCTTATTCTGAAAATCCCTTTCCCCAAGGAACTTAAGGACTTTAGACCGATAAGCCTATGCAATGTCATTTATAAGATCGTTTCAAAATGTTTGGTGAATAGGCTAAGGCCAATGCTGGCGGAGTTAATATTGGGGAATCAGAGTGCTTTTGTCCCCGAAAGACTTATTTCGGATAACTCTATAATTGTGTTTGAATGCATTCATCATATACAGTCGCTGAAACAAAACAGGCCAGCGGCGTATGCTTACAAGCTTTATCTGTCAAAGGCATATGATCGTGTCGATTGGGTTTTTTTTGGAAAATGCACTTCGCAAATGGGGATTCGCTGAACAGTGGATATCATGGATTATGGTGTGTGTCAGATCAGTAAAATACTCTGTCAAATTCAATGGACAATTGCTGGAGAGTTTCTTTCCTTCAAGAGGACTAAGGCAAGGTGACCCTTTATCACCGTTTTCGTTTCTCTTCGTTTCTGATGCTCTTTCTGCTTTATTGTCAAAGTCAGTGGCTGAAGGTGCCTTAAAGGGGTTAGCAATTTGTCGAGGGGCACCAGTTATATCCCACCTGCTTTTTGCGGATGATACTATGCTGCTATTTGAGGCTTCCGGCCAGCAGGCGCACATTGTCAAGGGGCTGTTGAACACTTATACCTCAGCTACGG
>NW_025293813.1:0-1022 GCF_018294505.1 Triticum aestivum | reverse complement strand
TACTCGTTCCGTAACACATCATCCCATGATCAACCCCTTGGTCACATTGTGCACATTATGATGATGTCCTACCGAGTGGGCCCAGAGATACCTCTCCGTTTACACGGAGTGACAAAATCCCAATCTCGATTCGTGCCAACCCAACAGACACTTTCAGAGATACCCGTAGTGTACCTTTATAGCCACCCAGTTACGTTGTGACGTTTGGCACACCCAAAGCACTCCTACGGTATCCGGGAGTTGCACAATCTCATGGTCTAAGGAAATGATACTTGACATTAGAAAAGCTTTAGCATACGAACTACATGATCTTGTGCTAGGCTTAGGATTGGGTCTTGTCCATCACATCATTCTCCTAATGATGTGATCCCATTATCAACGACATCCAATGTCCATGGTCAGGAAACCGTAACCATCTATTGATTAACGAGCTAGTCAACTAGAGGCTTACTAGGGACATGGTGTTGTCTATGTATCCACACATGTATCCGAGTTTCCTATCAATACAATTCTAGCATGGATAATAAACGATTATCATGAACAAGGAAATATAATAATAATCAATTTATTATTGCCTCTAGGGCATATTTCCAACAGTCTCCACTTGCACTAGAGTCAATAATCTAGTTCACATCGATATGTGATTAACACTCAAGGTCACATCCCCATGTGACTAACACCCAAAGAGTTTACTAGAGTCAATAATCTAGTTCACATTTACCATGTGATTAACACTCGATGAGTTCTGGGTTTGATCATGTTATGCTTGTGAGAGAGGTTATAGTCAACGGGTCTGAACCTTTCAGATCCGTGTGTGCTTTACAAATCTCTATGTCATCTCCTAGATGCAGCTACCACGTTCTATTTGGAGCTATTCCAAATAACTGTTCTACTTGGAGCTATTCTAAATTGTTGCTCCATTATACATATCCGGTATCTCTACTCAGAGCTATCCGGATAGGTGTTAAGCTTGCATCGACGTAACCCTTTACGACGAACTCTTTTACCACCTCCATAATCGA
>NW_025293812.1:0-1022 GCF_018294505.1 Triticum aestivum | reverse complement strand
ATGGATCTACTTATATAGGAGCAAGGGGTGGCGGCCAAGGAGGTGGGAGGACGTCCCAAGGCAGCCTAAAACTAAATCTAGGTCGTACAAGGCCAATGGGCCCAAGTGGAGGTGATGTAACACCTTTTGACTTGTAGTTTGACTCGGATTCTGCTGCAGCATCAGATTGTTTCGTCCACAACTCAACCCTCCGGACGAATTTGAAGGTGATTCCAATTGGGTTGGAAAGTGCACGAAATCTAGTTTCCAACAAAAAAAGAATCACCCAATTCGGAGTCCGTATGAAAAACTTGTGTGCGTTTTGAGTCAGGTATGTCTGTGTAGTCCGAATCTGAATCCAGAACGTGAGAGACTTGGACTCTATCTTCTCTTGGGCCAAAAGTGACGTGAGAGAACTTTTTGGACAGCAAATAAACATCTCTTTCTTCCTTATCTTCATATGTGGATTGTACAAATGTCCCATACACCTGCAATTAGACAAAACATAAAAGTGTGTGAAGTATTTTTGTTCTGGATAACATAAATAGATTATTGAATAGTTTGCACTAGAAATCACCTGACAAATATGCATATATGCAATATTTTTGGTCATATCCAAGGTAGTCATGTCCTCATCATCCTCCCCTTCTTGAAAATAAAGCCGTCGTCGGCGTTGCTTAATCTGAAATGTGGCTAACAAAAGAGACAAGGTGTACATGTTGTATATGTATATGTCATCCATTTTTACTTCCCTTGATTTTTGCATATATGACACATGAATAGATGAGTAACTTGCATAGTTCATAAAATCTAAAGCCAAAAAATTAGCACAAGAAGTAGAAGGCATGAAAATATTGCAACTCAGTTTGCACATATAAGTGAAGCTCTTATTCATTTCAAAAGATTGACAATGTTCATCATTAAACCATCCCAACATTGGTGAATAAACCTTACTTGCATCAAATTTACATGCTACAACATGCTTAAATAAGCAAACATGCAATAAGTCATTCAACACAGAATCATCACCAAGATTAGAGGTC
>NW_025293811.1:0-1022 GCF_018294505.1 Triticum aestivum | reverse complement strand
CTTTTGGACCCCAAAACGGTGAGTAATGGTGCACGAAACGGGCCAGAATCGGCCAAAATTGCGACTGTTGACGACGGACACGTAAACGCACCGCGGGGATCGTCAATCGTGGAAATAGCTCTGGGACCCCAAAATGGTGAGTAATAGTCCATGAAAGAGCCCAGAATCGAACGAAATAGGATTGCTGGTGAACAAAACGTAAGCGCACCCCGGGGTGCGTCAATCATGGAAATGGCTCCGAGATACCAAAACAATGAGTAATAGTCCATGAAACGGGGCAGAGTCGGCCAAAACTGTGAGTGTTGATGACCGACAAATAAATGCACCCCAGGGATCGTCAATCATAGAAATCGCTTTAGGACCCCAAAACGGTGAGTAATAGTGCACGAAAAGAACCAGAATTGGCCAAAATTATGAGTGTTGATGACCGACAAATAAATGCACCCCAGGGATTGTCAATCATAGAAATCGCTCTAGGACCCCAAAACGGTGAGTAATAGTGCACGAAAAGAACCAGAATCGGCCAAAACTATAAGTGTTGATGACCGACCCGCAAACGCACCCTGGGGTTCTTCAATCGTGGAAATCACTCCGGGACCCCAAAACACTGAGTAATAGACCAAGAGACGGGCCAGAATCGGCCAAAACTGCGAGTGTTGATGACCGACACGTAAGCGCACCTTGGGGCTCAACAACTATGGAAATCGCTTTGGGACCCCAAAACGGTGAGTAATAGTCCAAGAATCAGGCCAGAATCAGCACAAACTGCGATTGCTGATGACCGACACGTAAGCACACCTTAGGGTTCAACAACCATGGAAATCGCTTTCGGACCCCAATACGGTGAGTAATAGTGCACGAAACGGGCCAGAATCGGCCAAAATTGCGACTGTTGACGATGGACACGTAAACGCACCGCGGGGATCGTCAATCGTGGAAATAGCTCTGGGACCCCAAAATGGTGAGTAATAGTCCATGAAAGAGCCCAGAATCAAACGAAATTAGGATTGCTGGTGAACAAC
>NW_025293810.1:0-1022 GCF_018294505.1 Triticum aestivum | reverse complement strand
GAACAAAGAAGGGGAGGGATAGCATATTTGTTGTCGTGGATAGATTCTCAAAAATGGCACACTTTATACCATGTCATAAAAGCGATGATGCTGTTAATGTTGCTGATTTGTTCTTTCGTGAAATTATTCGCTTGCATGGTGTGCCAAATACTATTGTTTCAGATCGTGATACTAAATTTCTTAGCCACTTTTGGAGATGTTTATGGGCTAAGTTGGGGACTAAACTGCTTTTTAGTACTACTTGTCACCCCCAAACTGATGGACAAACTGAAGTAGTCAATAGAACGTTGTCTACTATGCTTAGGGCTGTTTTGAAGAATAATAAGAAAATGTGGGAGGAATGCTTGCCTCATATTGAATTTGCTTATAATCGTTCATTGCATTCTACTACTAAGATGTGCCCTTTTGAAGTTGTGTATGGTTTCCTACCTCGTGCACCTATTGATTTGTTGCCTCTTCCATCTTCGGAGAAGGTTCATTTTGATGCTAAACAACGTGCTGAATTGATTTTAAAAATGCATGAGTTAACTAAGGAAAACATTGAGCGGGTGAATGCTAAATATAAACTTGCTGGAGATAAGGGTAGAAAACATGTTGTGTTTGCACCTGGAGATATTGTTTGGTTACATTTGCGTAAGGATAGATTTCCTGATTTGCGCAAATCAAAGCTAATGCCACGTGCTGATGGTCCCTTTAAGGTGTTAGAGAAAATAAATGATAATGCATATAAACTTGAGCTGCCTGCAGATTTTGGGGTTAGTCCCACTTTTAACATTGCAGATTTGAAGCCTTATTTGGGTGAGGAAGATGAACTTCCGTCGAGGACGACTTCATTTCAAGAAGGGGAGGATGATGAGGACATCAATACAATTGTTACACCCACAGCCCCTGCTGCTATACATACTGGACCAATTACTAGAGCTCGTGCACGCCAACTAAATTACCAGGTACTTTCGTTTCTTGGTAATGATTCTAATGTTCATGAGAATATGATGCTGCCTAAATTGGATACATTTGTTTTG
>NW_025293809.1:0-1022 GCF_018294505.1 Triticum aestivum | reverse complement strand
GCTTCTTGAGGATGCCACTTTGCAAAAGGTGAACTCCAAGTAAGTTCAAGTGGTAAAGTCAACCGTTCGGAGCAGCCACGGTCCACCTGCCATGCAGCTAGTCAATATTCGGCGAACATTCTTGTCTAAAAAAGGGAACTTTTTCATAATTATAGTTTAAGCTAAGTAAGTACAAAATGATCTTCTTACACTGATAATAAGATAGACATATATGCAATGGCAGTGGGCAATAGTTAGAAAATGGAAATAATTTCACTAGAGCGAGTTAGACCGCTAAAATCTTAGGATTCCATCATGAAAGGCATAGCACATCCTTGTTTTATTAATCCTCGGAGAAATGCTAACAGAACAAAATCGCTATCTTGCAATAAATTAAAAACTAGCAGAGGGGCAAATACATGGCAAATACTATCTTTCAGCCATCACCGCAATAAATATGTTTTATTTGATTCTGGTGCTTACAACAATAAGCCATCAAGAAATATATGAAAGCGCTGGCGCGGCAATATAACATTGTATGATATAACTGACTAGCTGTAGGCATGCAATTGATGAACTAGAGACGCAACGTAGAATAAACAGCAAGTGGTTGGGTAGAATAAACAAGCAGGGCTGGTGGAGCTCGGTGTAGTTCAACCGATACTTTGTTAATTTCTGACCTGGATCGATCGATTTGCTGGTCTAGACAGATTTAGGGGAAATGCACAGCGAAAATCATATTAGATCAAAGTTTCAGTTTTCACACGCCCAATATAGTACAGCAAGCAAATTGGACATAACAAAGTGAGGAGGAGGAATTTTGATCAATTTCTACTCATTGCATTTGCAGATATGAAATCTATTCGTACTAGTGTAAATCCCAATCCTCATTGCAAACGGCCAATCTTCTTGATCCAGTTTCTAGTGTGTCCAAAAAATCAAAACGAGGAACCGATCTCCACCAACCAACAAGGCACAAGGCGTGAGATTTAACCACCGAGAGAGCAGCTTACCTAGTCCACCAGACCAGACCGGAGGCGCAG
>NW_025293808.1:0-1022 GCF_018294505.1 Triticum aestivum | reverse complement strand
CCCGGGACCCTTCCGGTGGTCCCGGTACAATACCGATGACCCCGAAACTTGTCCCGATGGCCGAAACAGGACTTCCTATATATAAATCTTTACCTCCGGACCATTCCGGAACTCCTCGTGACGTCCGGGATCTCATCCGGGACTCCGAACAACATTCGGTAACCACATACAAGCTTCCTTTATAACCCTAGCGTCATCGAACCTTAAGTGTGTAGACCCTACGGGTTCGGGAGACATGTAGACATGACCGAGACGTTCTCCAGTCAATAACCAACAGCGGGATCTGGATACCCATGTTGGCTCCCACATGTTCCACGATGATCTCATCGGATGAACCACGATGTCAAGGACTCAATCGATCCCGTATACAATTCCCTTTGTCTAGCGGTATTTTACTTGCCCGAGATTCGATCGTCGGTATCCAATACCTTGTTCAATCTCGTTACCGGCAAGTCACTTTACTCGTTCCGTAACACATCATCCCGTGATCAACTCCTTGGTCACATTGCGCATATGATGATGTCCTACCGAGTGGGCCCAGAGATACCTCTCCGTTTACACTGAGTGACAAATCCCAGTCTCGATCCGCATAAAACAATAGATACTTTCGGAGATACCTGTAGTGCACCTTTATAGTCACCCAGTTACGTTGTGACGTTTGATACACCCAAAGCACTCCTACGGTATCCAGGAGTTACACGATCTCATGGTCAAAGGAAGAGATACTTGACATTGGCAAAGCTCTAGCAAACGAACTACACGATCTTTGTGCTATGCTTAGGATTGGGTCTTGTCCATCACATCATTCTCCTAATGATGTGATCCCGTTATCAACGACATCCAATGTCCATAGCCAGGAAACCATGACTATCTGTTGATCACAACGAGCTAGTCAACTAGAGGCTCACTAGGGACATATTGTGGTCTATGTATTCACACGTGTATTACGATTTCCGGATAATACAGTTATAGCATGAATAAAAGACAATTATCATGAACAAGGAAATATAATAATAATACTT
>NW_025293807.1:0-1022 GCF_018294505.1 Triticum aestivum | reverse complement strand
TAATAAGTTTTCAGTCTTAAACAAAGTGAAAATCTATAGTGAAGGATCAAAAGGTAACAAAATTGGTGACGAAATTATATGATTACTAGTTATAAGTTGTTATACGAGATCCATATGGTCGAACATACTACTTCTGAAGCTTCAAAGGAAGCAATGCTGGTGGAATGTCTCAATGATGCAATTTAAGTACGTTTTTTGTTTAGCCAATAAAAAATCATCGGCAACAGATCAAAAGTTTATGTAAAGGTGCTAAACATGAATAATTTATGTGGATAAGCTGTTCTATGACTTCCACATGGCCGTCGAGACGACTCTCGCAGAATGAAATGATGGAAATGCAATTATAATGTGTCTAATGTCCTATTTAAATGATTTCTGAGTTTCAAAGGAGGAGAAAATTCAAAGTAATAAATCAAAAGGTTATGACAAACTGCTAAAAATTATGTGACTCCTACATATATAAGTTGTTGTAGGATTTTCAAATGGCGGCAAAGACAACTTTGAAGCAAGAAACGAACAAAGGCTTCTATCACTTGTTGATAATGCAATTTAAACAAGTTTTCAGTTTCGCAAAAATAAAAAATCTACCATGATGGATCAAAACTGTTAAAAATGTAGCAAACTATCAGATTTCTATAGGTAATTTGCTATCTGAGGTGCATATAGATGCATGGACTAACCTCGAAGCTTGAAATGGTGGAAACGATTTTGGAATATGTCAATGATGCTTAATTAATAAGTTTTCAGCTTTAAATAAAGTGAAAATCTATAGTGAAGGATCAAAAGATAACAAAATTGGTGACGAAATTATATGATTACTAGTTATAAGTTGTTATACGAGATCCATATGGTCGAACATACTACTTCCGAAGCTTCAAAGGAAGCAATGCTGGTGGAATGTCTCAATGATGCTATTTAAGTAAGTTTTTTGTTTAGCCAATAAAAAATCATCGGCAACAGATCAAAAGTTTATGTAAAGGTGCTAAACATGAATAATTTATGTGGATAAGCTGTTCTATGAC
>NW_025293806.1:0-1022 GCF_018294505.1 Triticum aestivum | reverse complement strand
ACCTCGTAATTCCCTAAGTTAAAAACATTCCTAGTGGTGAGCGATCCTCCCACTCGGGGGCTTATCTGCATCCCCGTAATCACCTAAGCTAAAAACATTCCGAGTGGAGAGCAATCCTCCCACTCGGGGGCTTAGCTACGACCCTGTCATCTCCTAAGTTAAAAACATTCCGAGTGGAGAGCAATCCTCGCACTTGGAGGATTAACTGCGACCCCATAATCGCCTAAGTTAAAAACATTCCGAGTGGAGAGCAATCCTCCCACTCGAGGGCTTAGTGTGACCCCGTCATCGCCTAAGTTAAAAACATTCCAAGTAGAGAGCAATCGTCCCACTTGGGGGCTTAGCGACGACCGCATAATCGCCTAAGTTAAATACATTCCGCTCGGGGGCTTAGCTGCGACCCTGTAATCGCCTAAGTTAAAAACATTCCGAGTGGAGAGCAATTGTCACATCCCTAGTTCTGACAATGTCTAGTGCATGCATTAGGGTGTTACATCATGATTAAATTTCATTAAACCTGAGATGGGGATGGATTAAGCCCTAACACCAAATGAATTCAACTAGGGTCAAAATAAAACCCTTTTCATTGAACTCAAAATGTCCTCTAAAAATGTTCAACATTTCTGGTTTGAGGTGGAAGCATCTACCAAAAATGGTTTATATTTTTGCAGGGAATATTTGGTCACTGAATTAAATCATATTGTATTTGACTTTGGGCATTTAAATATTATAAATAATTTAAATGCTCAAATAAATGTTGGAAATTGATAAGGGTCACTGGAATAATTCAGAAAGCACCCATAATTATTTCCAGGATTTTATAAAATGATTTGATATTAAAACAAATCAAAAACAAATTGCAGAAATAGAAAAAAATAAAACAGAACAGTAAATAGAAAAAAAGAGAGAGAGAAGCCCAGCTTACCTGGCGCCACGAGCCGGCCCAGCTCCCCCCCCCCTGGCCGGCCCAGCCCACCAGCGCCTCCCCTGTCGCCTTCCTCCTCTGCCAGGAGGACGGGCAC
>NW_025293805.1:0-1022 GCF_018294505.1 Triticum aestivum | reverse complement strand
TCAGTGTTGATGACCGAGACATAAACGCACCTTGGAGTTCAACAATCATGGAAATCACTTCGGGACCCCAAAACAGTGAGTAATAGTCCACGAAATGGGTCAGAATCGACAAAAGCCGCGAGTGTTGATGACCATCACGTAAACGCACCCCGTGGTTCGCTAATCGTGGAAGTCACTCCAGGACCCCAAGACAGTGAGTAATAGTCCACCAAACGGGCTAGAATCGGCCAAAACTGTCAGTGTTGATGACTAACACATAAATGCACCTTGGAGTTCAAGAAGCATGGAAATCACTTCGGGACCCCAAAATGGTGAGTAATAGTCCAAAAACCGGGTCAGAATCGACAAAACAGCCAGTGTTGATGACCGACACATAAACGCACCCCAGGGTTTGTTAATCGTGGAAATCACTCCGAGACACCAAAGCAGTGAGTAATAGTCCATGAAACGGGACAGAATCAGCCAAAACTGTCAGTGTTGATGACCGACATGTAAGCGCACCTTGGAGTTCCACAAGCATGGAAATCACTTTGTGACCCCAAAATGGTGAGTAATAGTCCACGAAACAGGACAGAATCGACAAAAACCGCGAGTGTTTATGACCGACACGTAAACACACCCCAGGGTTCGTTAATCGTGGAACTTAATCCGGGACCCCAAAACAGTGAGTAATAGTCCACGAAACAAGCCAAAATCGGCCAGAATTGTCTGTGTTGATGACCGACACGTAAGCGCACCTTGCTGTTGAACAAGCATGGAAATCACTTCGGGACCCCAAAACCGTGAGTAATAGTCCATGAAACGGGTCAGAATCGACAAAAACCGCGAGTCTTGATGACCGTCACGTAAAGGCACCCCGGGGTTCGTTAAACGTGGAAGTCACTCCGGGTCCCCATAACTGTGAGTAATAGTCCACCAAACGGGCCGGAATCGACCAAAACTGTCAGTGTTGATGACCGACACATAAACGCACCTTGGAGTTCAACAAGCATCGAAATCACTTCGGGACCCCAAAACGGTGA
>NW_025293804.1:0-1022 GCF_018294505.1 Triticum aestivum | reverse complement strand
GATTGGGCTGTTTTCAACTTTTCACGAATGATACGAACTTGTTCTTCTGCTTCCTGAATCATATCCGGGCCAAAGAATTGTCTTTCCCCGGTCTCTGACCAGTTAAGGGGTGTTCGACATCGTCGTCCATAGAGAACTTCAAAAGGGGCTTTACCCAAGCTAGATTGATAGCTGTTGTTGTAAGCGAATTCGGCAAATGGAAGGCACTTCTCCCAGTCCATTCCGAATGAGATAACAGAGGCTCGAAGCATGTCTTCTAGAATCTGATTGACGCGTTCCACTTGACCACTTGACTGAGGGTGGAAAGCGGTGCTAAAGGAGAGACGAGTTCCCATAGCATTTTGGAAACTTTCCCAAAATCGAGAGGTGAAAAGACTTCCTCGATCCGAGTTAATTTCCAAAGGAACACCATGGAGGGACACTATTCGGGAGATGTACAAATCTGCCAGCTGACTAGCGGTTATGCTCTCACGAACAGGTAAGAAATGGGCTACTTTGGAAAGACGATCGATCACGACGAAGATAGCATTATTCCCTCTCTTGGTCCTGGGAAAACCGGTAATGAAATCCATACAAATTTTATCCCATTTCCATTCAGGAATAGCTAAGGGTTGAAGGGTGCCAGCAGGCCGTTGGTGCTCTGCTTTTACACGACGACAGACGTCGCAATTTGCAATATACTGAGCAATTTCTCTCTTCATCCTAGTCCACCAAAACCTCTGGCGTAGGTCCTGATACATTTTAGTGCTACCGGGATGAATGGTGAGAGGAGATTCATGAGCTTCCTTAAGGATTAATCGCCTTAGGTTGCGCACTTTGGGAACCACTAGTCGATTCCCGAAGTATACGACTCCTTGATCATTAATGGAGAAACAATTCGCAATTCCTTTCTGAATGTTCCTCTTGATGCGGGAGATTCCCGGATCTACCTTCTGTGCTTTGATAATTTGATCCGTAAGGGTAGGTTTTGCCACCAAGGTGGAAAGAAAACCTTGAGGTACAATGTGAAGGTTAAGTTTCCG
>NW_025293803.1:0-1022 GCF_018294505.1 Triticum aestivum | reverse complement strand
GAATTCAAATTCTTTTCATCACAAAACCCCGGAGAGAAGATGACATGACTTCTTCCATTTATTTAAATGACAAGGGGTGTTGAGAATATTTGAATTTCATTTGGAAATATCCCAATTCTGAAACTTTATGCGACTCAATGATTTTCACGAGAGAAGATAAAATGACTTCTTCAAATTATATGAAATATGAGTTGGGAGTTTCAAAGAATTAAATTCAAAGCCCCTTTGAATTTATTTTCAATTTGGAATAGATCATCATGCATAATTTATTTTCTTGCATTTTGGTCGATCCTAGAAATTTCACGCAACTCAAGGACCCTTGGAGAGAGTTGGAGATTTCGTTATTTTCATATTTGAGAGTTTTCTCGAATTGAAAAGAGGATCATTTGATTTATTTATTTCATCTTCAATTATTTTCCGTTATCAAAAATATAAGAGAGGGAATAATATGACTTTCCCAAATTTAGGAAAATGAAGATTTAATAAATAGATCAACTTTTGTTTGCCGGAGTTTTATTTGCATTTTATTCGGATAGGGAAAATTGTGCGTTCTCAAAATTTGCTTTTTTTTTTAGGTCCGGAGAAAAGTTCATTTTGTTCGGCTCATTTTTAGGAGTCGGGGAAAATTTACTTTATTAAATTTTGGAGTTCGTTTAGATTTTCTTTTATTTATTTTTCTGCGCGCGAGACCATTTAAAAAAAAATCCGCAGCGCCTTGGGCCAAAGGCCCAAGCCACTAGCCGCCGGCCGGCCAAGAGGCCATAGCGCGCGTGCACCAGGGAGCCGCCGCTTCTTGCTTTCCTAGTCTTAGTAGGACTCTTGTCCTATGTTCGTTTATTCCGTATCTATTTCTAGATCTTTTCCTTTTGTTTCCTAATCCTAGTCTATTTCTTGTCCCCTACCCCAAGCAAAACCCTCCCCTCCCCAATATAAATACCCAAGCACCCCCCCCTCTAAACACATCAAACCAACACCTCTCCTCTCCTCTCCGCCGCCCCACGCCGCGCCGCCACACCCACGCC
>NW_025293802.1:0-1022 GCF_018294505.1 Triticum aestivum | reverse complement strand
AGGAAGGTACCAAAGTAATCCCGGCAAGGAACACTGGACAGCGGTCAAGAATATCCTGAAGTACCTGAAAAGGACTAAGGAAATGTTTCTCGTTTATGGAGGTGACGAAGAGCTCGTCGTAAAGGGTTACGTCGACGCTAGCTTCGACACAGATCTGGATGACTCTAAGTCACAAACCGGATACGTGTATATTTTGAATGGTGGGGCAGTAAGCTGGTGCAGTTGCAAGCAAAGCATCGTGGCGGGATCTACATGTGAAGCGGAGTACATGGCAGCCTCGGAGGCAGCACATGAAGCAATATGGGTGAAGGAGTTCATCACCGACCTAGGAGTCATACCCAATGCGTCGGGGCCAATCAAGCTCTTCTGTGACAACACTGGAGCTATTGCACTTGCCAAGGAGCCTAGGTTTCACAAGAAGACAAGGCACATCAAGCGTCGCTTCAACTCCATTCGTGAAAATGTTCAAGATGGAGACATAGAGATTTGTAAAGTACATACGGACCTGAATATAGAAGATCCGTTGACTAAACCTCTCCCTAGAGCAAAACATGATCAACACCAGAATTCCATGGGTGTTCGATTCATCACAATGTAACTAGATTATTGACTCTAGTGCAAGTGGGAGACTGTTGGAAATATGCCCTAGAGGCAATAATAAAAGCATTATTATTATATTTCCTTGTTCATGATAATTGTCTTTATTCATGCTATAATTGTGTTATCCGGAAATCGTAATACATGTGTGAATAACAGACACCAACATGTCCCTAGTGAGCCTCTAGTTAACTAGCTCGTTGATCAACAGATAGTCATGGTTTCCTGACTATGGACACTGGATGTCATTGATAACGAGATCACATCATTGGGAGAATGATGTGATGGACAAGACCCAATCCTAAACATAGCACAAGATCGTATAGTTCGTTTGCTAGAGTTTTCCAATGTCAAAGTATCTTTTCCTTAGACCATGAGATCGTGTAACTCCCGGATACCGTAGGAGTGCTTTGGGTATGCCAAAC
>NW_025293801.1:0-1022 GCF_018294505.1 Triticum aestivum | reverse complement strand
GACACAAGTACTTTATTTAAGGCTCAGTGAGCCATACATAACATACACAAAGGTACGGGTCTCATGACCCCACATACAAGTCATACAGTCATACAAACCAGCAGCGGAAATAACTTGTCTGAGTACAGACAACTAGTAAAATAAAAGAGGCTTGGAAAGCCTAGCTATACTACGTGGTCCTCCACAAGCTCAGGGTCACCACCTGGGTCTTTAGCCTACTCGTTGATGTCAACGTCTACATAGAACCCATCAGAAGGGGTTGCAGCGTCTTCTGTAAAAATGTAGATTATAGCAACATGAGTACAAAGGTACTCAGCAAGACTTACATCAGAACCTACATACATGCATAGTATCAAGAAGGGTTGGTGGAGTTGTTGCAGCAAGCCAGCTTTGACTCTTGGCTAGGCTATCCTACGATACTCCAACTTGAAATAGTTTTGCGCACACGAGTCCACTATTCACCACTTCAATACACTACCGAGGATCCACCTCCGTCTTCCTACAGAAGAGCCATCCTCGGCACTCACACTTATCTTGAGGCTTTTAATAGTATCCATTTACTTGTCTATGAACTGTATAGGCAACCAAGTAGTCCTTTACCGTGGACGCGGCTATTCGAATAGATCATGTTAACCCTGCAGGGGTGTACTTCGTCATACATGTTTCCACCACTTAGCGTCTGCACAGGACATGTGCTCGGCAGACTTCAAGCGAAAGCCGACGTGGGTGTAGACCACGACCTACCTAAACACTTAAGCCTCTAGTCCAGGTTTATCGCCTATTCAGGTTCCATCCGCAGGGAGTCCGGCCGAGGTTTCCCATACGGCCCCGAACGATGTGAACAGGGTTCCCGAGATACCTAACGGGTATTCGGTACACCCGGCCACGTACCTACCGCATCACAGCCCACCCCTACGGTCAGCGCTGTCCACGGCCTCCAGTAGGCTACAAACACCAGAAACTACTTGCAACTCCTGGACAGAGAGCTAGGGTGAATAAGAAGTCGAGCGGGGTCATATTTC
>NW_025293800.1:0-1022 GCF_018294505.1 Triticum aestivum | reverse complement strand
ACGAAGTGCATCCAGTTTTTGCCGTAACCCTCTCAACTTTCTGGCACATGCTATGTGGTTGAAATGATGATACCATGCCAATTTCCAACCTTTTCAGAGTTCATTTGAAATGCTTTTCAATTTTAGGGTCTTATAGCTCAAAATGATTAGTAAATGCATGAAAAATAACAAATGAAGTCAGAAAGGATTGAAAAATAATGATGTGGCTTTGAATGGTGCATTTTGAACACACAAAAAGTCAGGAGTTGAAATAAGTTTAAAAAGATGAAATTCCTTTGTAACAGACGAGTTTCCGTATGAAATCCTCATACTTTGAAAGAGATTGTCCGTTTTGTACACGAAGTGCATCCAGTTTTTGCCGTAACCCTCTCAACTTTCTCGCACATGCTATGTGGATGAAATGATGATACCATGCCAACTTCCAACCTTTTCAGAGTTCATTTGAAATGCTTTTCAATTTTAGGGTCCTATAGCTCAAAATGATTAGTAAATGCATGAAAAATAACAAATGAAGTCAGAAAGGATTGAAAAATGATGATGTGGCTTTGAATGGTGCATTCTGAACACACAAAAAGTCAAGAGTTCAAATAAATTTTAAAAAATGTAATCCCTTTGTAACAGACGAGTTTCCGTATGAAATCCTGATACATTGAAAGAGATTGTCCGTTTTGTACACGAAGTGCATCCAGTTTCTGCCGTAACCCTCTCAACTTTCTTGCACATGCTATGTGGATGAAATGATGATTCCATGCCAACTTCCAACCTTTTCGGAGTTCATTTGAAATGCTTTTCAATTTTAGGGTCTTATATCTCAAAATAATTAGTAAATGCATGAGAAATAACAAATGAAGTCAGAAAGGATTGAAAAATGATGATGTGGCTTTGGATGGTGCATTTTGAACACACAAAAATCAGGAGTTCAAATAAGTTTTAAAAAATGAAATCCCCTTGTAACAGACGAGTTTCCGTATGAAATCCTGATACTTTGAAAGAGATTGTACGTTTTGTACACGAAGTGCATC
>NW_025293799.1:0-1022 GCF_018294505.1 Triticum aestivum | reverse complement strand
ATGTCAAGTATCTTTTCCTTAGACCATGAGATCGTGTAACTCCCGGATACCGTAGGAGTGCTTTGGGTATGCCAAACGTCACAACGTAACTGGGTGACTATAAAGGTAGACTACGGGTATCTCCGAAAGTGTCTGTTGGGTGACATGGATCAAGACTGGGATTTGTCACTCCGTATGACGGAGAGGTATCACTGGGCCCACTCGGTAATGCATCATCATAATGAGCTCAGAGTGACCAAGTGTCTGGTCACGGGATCATGCATTACGGTACGAGTAAAGTGACTTGTCGGTAACGAGATTGAACGAGGTATTGGGATACCGACGATCGAATCTCGGGCAAGTAACATATCGATAGACAAAGGGAATAGCGTACGGGGTTGATTGAATCCTCGACATCATGGTTCATCCGATGAGATCATCGTGGAGCATGTGGGAGCCAACATGGGTATCCAGATCCCACTGTTGGTTATTGACCGGAGAGTCATCTCGGTCATGTCTGCTTGTCTCCCGAACCCGTAGGGTCTACACACTTAAGGTTCGGTTACGCTAGGGTTGTAGGGATATGTATATGCAGTAACCCGAATGTTGTTCGGAGTCCCGAATGAGATCCCGGACGTCACGAGGAGTTCCGGAATGGTCCGGAGGTAAAGATTTATATATGGGAAGTCCTGTTTCGGGCATCGGGACAAGTTTCGGGGTTATCGGTATTGTACCGGGACCATCGGAAGGGTCCCGGGGGTCCACCGGGTGGGTCCACCTGTCCCGGGGGGCCACATGGGCTGTAAGGGGGTGCGCCTTGGCCTAATGGGCCAAGGGCACCAGCCCCACATAGGCCCATGCGCCTAGGGTTTAAGGGGGCAAGAGTCCTAGGAGGGTAAGGCACCTCCTAGGTGCCTTGGGGGGGAGGGAAACCCCCCTTGGCCGCCGCACCCCCTAGGAGATTGGATCTCCTAGGGCCGGCCACCCCCCCTTGGCACCCCTATATATAGTGGGGGAGAGGAGGGACTTCATACCTGAACGCC
>NW_025293798.1:0-1022 GCF_018294505.1 Triticum aestivum | reverse complement strand
CCCCGCCCCGACGCCGCTGCCCCACCTCGACCCCGCCCCGTCCACACCACCGTCGACCCGCCTACCCAAGGTACGACCACCTCCTCCTTACTTCTCCATTCTGCAAGTCCATAGCCTCCTCTCACGTGCTTGCTTCCTTCTCCATTCCTACTACTACTCCCTTATCAGAACAGAACACCATTGATCATGCACAAAATTATGCTGGTGAGGCCGGATGGTCACCGCCAGTGGAACACAGGGAATCAGAAACTGAAATCCGGGTTTCAGGAGATAATCAGACATAACTGGAACATAGCTCCCAACTCAACTAACCCGAATTTGAAAGGAGTTCATCTCTATTTGTCAAATGGAGATAAAGATGGCGATTAGTACTACCCTCAGCTTATCAGCAGTTAACAATCTCGATTTCGACTTGGAATTAGACACTCAAAGATACAAACAACTGCTGATATCCTAAAAATTCAGAACAGTATAGCTATCATTTTGAAGTTTGAAACTAAAAAATATCGACAGCAGTAATTGTTCTAAGATGGTTCAGGATAGTGGATCTTAGGCATTACATTTTTCTTTTTGATGAAATAGGCATTATATTTATGCTGGCAGTACAGTAGGCATAACCTTCTACCTCACTTAAACAGTTGACAATTCTTTACCTTAGTCTTTGCATCCCATCAGCAAGCTTTTATTGGTGGCTCACCAAAACCAAACATCTAAAGGCATCCTCCTAGCCTCCTGGTACATCAATTTCAAGGTAGGCGAACCATGGTTCCATTTAACCAAGTGAACTTCCTTTTCTTCTTGCTAGGAGTTGAAAATTTGGCATTTGTGGTTGTGACGGTTAAATGAAATGGAGATACTCCTCAGTAACAGACCAGGTGAATAACTTATGTGCACAAGTGCAGCAGAAAATTTACAACAGACTAATTAGATTCATTTTTCTTTTGTTTGAGAGAGAGTTAGCTGGAATTTTTGAATAAAACGTAAGTCTAATCCCAGCGAAAAATTCAAGCTATCTTAACCTC
>NW_025293797.1:0-1022 GCF_018294505.1 Triticum aestivum | reverse complement strand
AAATGAAGTCAGAAAGGGTTGAAAATTAATGATGTGGCTTTGAATGGTGCATTTTGAGCATAGAAAAACTATGGAGTTCATATAAGTTCAAAAAAATTGAAATCCCTTTGTAACAGACATGGATCCGTATGAAACCCTGATACTTCGAAAGAGATTGTCCGTTTTGTACACGAACTGCATCCAGTTTTTGCCGTAACCCTCTCTAATTTCTTGCACATGCTATGTGGGTCAAATGATGATACCATGACAACTTTCAACCTTTTCAGAGTTCATTTGAAATGCTTTTCAATTTCAGGGTCTTATAGCTCAAAATAATTAGTAAATGCATGAAAAATAACAAATGAAGTCAGAAAGGGTTGAAAATTGATGATGTGGCTTTGAATGGTGCATTTTGAGCACAGAAAAACTATGGAGTTCGAATAAGTTCAAAAAAATGAAACCCCTTTGTAAGAGACGAGTTTCCGTATGAAACCCTGATACTTCGAAAGAGATTGTCCGTTTTGTACACGAAGTGCATCCAGTTTTTGCCGTAACCCTCTCTACATTCTTGCACATGCTATGTGGGTCAAATGATGATACCATGCCAACTTTCAACCTTTTCAGAGTTCATTTGAAATGCTTTCCAATTTCAGGGTCTTATAGCTCAAAATAATC
Source organism: Triticum aestivum (assembly GCF_018294505.1). Taxonomy (NCBI): domain Eukaryota; kingdom Viridiplantae; phylum Streptophyta; class Magnoliopsida; order Poales; family Poaceae; genus Triticum; species Triticum aestivum. The sequence continues at coordinate 368 of NW_025293797.1, read as the reverse complement.
AGTAAATGCATGAAAAATAACAAATGAAGTCAGAAAGGGTTGAAAAATAATGATGTGGCATTGAATGGTGCATTTTGAGCATAGAAAAACTATGGAGTTCATATAAGTTCAAAAAAATTGAAATCCCTTTGTAACAGACAAGGATCCGTATGAAACCCTGATACTTCGACAGAGATTATCTGTTTTGTACACGAAGTGCATCCAGTTTTTGCCGTAACCCTCTCTACTTTCTTGCACATGCTATGTGGGTCAAATGATGATACCATGCCAACTTTCAACCTTTTCAGAGTTCATTTGAAATGCTTTTCAATTTCAAGGTCTTATAGCTCAAAATTATCAGTAAATGCATGAAAAATAACAAATGAAGT
>NW_025293796.1:0-1022 GCF_018294505.1 Triticum aestivum | reverse complement strand
AAAAAAAACTTCCTATAATGGCACCTGTCTCAAAACACTCAGAAACACCTAAAAATAGGATAGCCAGAAATTTTTTCGAAAAATGCGTTTTCGAAAAATTTTGGGCCTAAACGGAGCGTGGCTACCCGACTCTTTTTTTTTCCGAAACCTACTCCGGCAAGGAAACACGAATCGGAAACTAGATGGATCTCGAAAACAACCCTAATAAGCAAGGAACTCGGATTGGTGGTGGATATATGGTGGTGGTATATGGCAGCGGTGGTGGTAGCGGTGGTAGTATATGGATATGGATCGGTGGTGGTATATGGACACGGATTGGTGGTGGTATATGGATACGGATTCGGAGCGGTGGCGGATAAGCGGTGGTGGTAGATGGCAGGGGCGTTGATGATTGTGCGGCGGCGGCGTGACAACTTATGACCAGAACTCGAAACTCTAAAAGACTAGACTCTAAGACCAGCAACTAGACACGATTATAAAACCGCAAATTCAACAAAGCAAAACCCTAAAAAGATTATGCAAAGGCTCAGATTGGTTCGGATATGATGAACTAACCCTGATTTTTCTTTTGTGGCTTTTTCGTGGACTATAGGTATGAAGAACAGACTCGATCTAAACTACGAAAAACTGTAAAATCTCACCGAGCAACCTGGAAATCTGATACCACTTGATAGAGGCAAAGGTGTCCCGTCTTTCGATGAGATGGTGGATTTCGCTTTGGTGGAAGTCGACTTTGACGATCCGACTACGAACGTGCGAGGACGTCGCGCCTTAGCAATCGCTAAACCAACTCCGAGAGGTTATTGACCACGCCGGAGCACGATCAACCTGACCACGAGGGTCTGTTTCCTGCGAGCAAACGAAGAACAAGCAAGAAACTAAGATTGCAATCTGGATATTGCGAATATAAGATGAAAGCTTTATTGATCAAGGTGGGGTTCTGTGACGCCTTTGTCTGGTCGTTGAACACAAACGAAGTACGCGAAGTTGCAGCTATGGCGAACTTTTAATCTAAACAAAAC
>NW_025293795.1:0-1022 GCF_018294505.1 Triticum aestivum | reverse complement strand
GGTCATCAACACTCACATATTCGGCCGATTCTAATACGTTCCGTGCACTATTACTCAGCGTTTTGGGGACCCAGAGCGATTTCCACGATTGATGAACCCCGGGGTGCGTTTATGTGTCCCTCGTCAACACTCACAGTTTTGGCCAATTCTAACCTGTTTCGTGGACTATTACTCACCGTTTTGGGGGCCCCGAAGCGATTTTCATAGTTGTTGAACCCCAAGGTGTGCTTACGAGTTGGTCATCAACACTCCCAGTTTTGGCCGATTCTGGCCCGTTTCATGGACTATTACTCACCGTTTTGGGGTCCCAAAGCGATTTCCATCATTGTCGAACTCCAAGGTGCGCTTACGTGTCGGTCATCAACAATCACAGTTTGGGCCGATTCTGGCCCGTTTCTTGGACTATTACTCTATTTTGGGGTCTCGAATTTGTTTCCACTATTGACGACGTCGGTCATCAACACTCACATATTCCGCCGATTCTAGTCCGTTTCGTGCACTATTACTCAACCTTTTGGGGACCCAGAGCGATTTCCACGATTGATGAACTCTAGGGTGCGTTTATGTGACCATCGTCAACACTTATAGTTTTGTTCAATTCTGACCTACTTCGTGGACTATTACTAACCGTTTTGGGGTCCCAAAGAGATTTCCATAGTTGTTGAACCCCAAGGTGTGCTTACGCGTTGGTCATCAACACTCGCAGTTTTGGCCGATTCTGGCCCGTTTCATGGACTATAACTCACCGTTTTGGGGTCCCAAAGCGATTTCCATGGTTGTCGAACTCCAAGGTGCGCTTACGTGTCGGTTATCAACAACCATAGTTTGGGATGATTGTGGCCTGTTTCTTGGACTATTACTCTATTTTGGGGTCTCGGAGTCATTTCTATGATTGACTAACCCCGGGGTGCGTTTACGTGTCGGTCATCAACACTCACATATTCGGCCGATTCAAGTCCGTTCCGTGCACTATTACTCAGCGTTTTGGGGTCCCGTAGCGATTTCCATAGTTGTTGAACCCC
>NW_025293794.1:0-1022 GCF_018294505.1 Triticum aestivum | reverse complement strand
ATCATTAATGGAGAAACAATTCGCAACTCCTTTCTGGATGTTTCTCTTGATGCGGGAAATTCCCGGATCTACCTTCTGTGCTTTGATAATCTGATCCGTAAGGGTAGGTTTTGCCACCAAGGTGGAAAGAAAACCTTGAGGTACAATGTGAAGGTTAAGCTTCCGAAATTCCTCATGGAGAAGCGGTTGACTTTGTTGTAACATCAGGTTGTTACAATAAGATTTACGACTTAGCGCATCAGCCATGACGTTGGCTTTCCCTGGGGTGTAGGTTATTCCTAAGTCGAAGTCTGTGATCAACTCAACCCAACGTCTTTGCCTGAGATTCAGATCCGGTTGGGTGAAGATGTACTTCAGACTTTGGTGATCAGTGAATATTTCGCAACGATTACCGAGGAGGTAATGCCGCCAGGTCTTAAGTGCATAGACTACGGCTGCAAGCTCTAGATCATGAGTAGGATAATTCTCCTCATGTGGGTGCAATTGCCATGAAGCGTAGGCAATTACGTGTCGATCTTGCATGAGAATGCAACCTAGTCCTTGTCACGAGGCGTCGCAGTAGATAACAAAGTCCTTGGAGAAGTCTGGCGGTACCAGTACGGGAGCAGAAGTCAGGCGTCTTTTCAGTTCCTGAAAGCTGTGCTCACATTGTGGAGTCCACTCGAACTTCTTATCTTTCTTGAGGAGTTCGGTTAGAGGTTTGGCAACTTTGGAGAAGTTCTCGACAAAGCGACGACAATAGCTCGCTAAGCCCAGAAAACTCCGAACTTGCTTGACCGATTCAGGTGGAGTCCAATTAAGGACGGCTTGAACTCGCTCAGGGTTAACAGCAATACCTTTACCAGATATTACATGACCCAGATAGGTCACTTCTGACAACCAGAATTCACATTTAGAAAATTTGGCATAAAGGCGATGCTCTCGAAGTTTCTTCAACACTAGCCTTAGATGTTCGGCATGTTCTTCCTCGTTCTTGGAGTAGATGAGTATATCATCGAGATAAACTACGACGAATTTATCCA
>NW_025293793.1:0-1022 GCF_018294505.1 Triticum aestivum | reverse complement strand
AAAGAGTAGAGAGGGTTACGGCAAAAACTGGACGCACTTCGTGTACAAACTGGATAATCTCTTTCGAAGTATCAGGTTTTTTGACGAGAACTCATCTGTTACATGGGCACTTCATTTTTTAAACTTATTACAACTCCAGACTTTTTTGCGTTCCGTACGCACCATTCAAAGAGACATCAACAATTTTCAAAACTTTCTGACATCATTTGCTAATTTTTAGTCATTTACCGATTTGTTTAGAGAGCTAAATGACCGTGAAATTGAAAATCACTACAAAATGAACTCTGAAAATGTCGAAACTTGGCATGGTATCATCATTTCACCCGCATAGCATGTGCAAAAGAGTAGAGAGGGTTACGGCAAAAACTGGACCCACTTCGTGTACAAACTGGATAATCTCTTTCGAAGTATCAGGTTTTTTGACGAGAACTCATCTGTTACATGGGCACTTCATTTTTTAAACTTATTACAACTCCAGACTTTTTTGCGTTCCGTACGCACCATTCAAAGCGACGTCATCAATTTTCAAAACTTTCTGACATCATTTGCTATTTTTTAGTCATTTACCGATTTGTTTAGAGAGCTAAATGACCGTGAAATTGAAAATCACTACAAAATGAACTCTGAAAATGTCGAAACTTGGCATGGTATCATCATTTCACCCGCATAGCATGTGCAAAAGAGTATAGAGGGTTACGGCAAAAACTGGACGCACTTCGTGTACAAACTGGAAAATCTCTTTCGAAGTATCAGGGTTTCGGACGAGAACTCATCTGTTACACTGGCACTTCATTTTTCTAACTTATTACAACTCCAGACTTTTTGTGTGTTCCGCACGCAACATTTAAAGCGACGTCATCAATTTTCAAAACTTTCTGACATCATTTGCTATTTTTTAGTCATTTACCGATTTCTTTAGAGAGCTAAATGACCGTAAAATTGAAAATCACTACTAAATGAACTCTGAAAATGTCGAAACTTGGCATGGTATCATCATTTCACCCGCATGGCATGTGCAAAAG
>NW_025293792.1:0-1022 GCF_018294505.1 Triticum aestivum | reverse complement strand
GAGGCACGACTTAGAGACATAATCACATTGAAGGCATATGTCGCAAGTTAGGCAATCTTCACAACATCCCATGTAATATAATAATGAAAGGGGAGATAACATAGTTGGCTTACACTCGCCACGTCAATCAAGTACATAAATAACATTACATCATCCAAACACTCATGGCCCGACTACGGCGCCAAAATAAAAGAGAACCCAACATGCGACACGGTCCCAATCACCCCCAACTAGGCACCACTACTGATCATCGGGAAAGAAAACATAGTAACGTTGAGAGTCTTTGTCGAACTCCCACTTGAGCTCATACGCGTCTCCTGGAGCGGAATCATCAGGCCCTGCATCTGGTGTAATAGTAATCTGTGAGCCACAGGGACTCAGCAATCTCGCACCCTCGCGATCAAGACTATTTAAGCTTATAGGAATGGCAAGGTAAAATATGAGTGGAGCTGTAGCAAGCGACTAGCAAGTATGGTGGCTAACTTATTCACAAAAGAGAGCGGGAAGAGAAGGCAAAGCACGAGCGAGAAACTAGAGAGCAACCATCACAAACATTACTCCAACACCGTGTCCGCTTCCCGGACTCCGTCGAGAAGAGGCCATCACGGTAACACACTCAGTTGATTCATTTTAATTAATTATGGTTCAAGTTATCTACAACCGGACATTAACAAATTCCCATCTGCCCATAACCGCGGGCACGCCTTTCGAAAGTTCAATCCCTGCAGGGGAGTCCCAACTTAGCCCATGACAAGCTCTCACGGTCAACGAAGGAATAGACCTCCTCCCAAGACGTTCCGATCAGACTCGGTATCTCGGTAATTCAAGACACTTCGATAGGTTAAAACAAGACCAGCAACACCACCCAAATGTGCCGACAAATCTCGATAGGAGCTGCACATATCTCTTTCTCAGGGCACACTCAGATGAGACATCCTACGAGTAAAACCAACCCTCAAGTTGCCCCGAGGTGGCCCCGCAGTCTACTCGGTCGGACCAACACTCAGAGGAGCACTGGCCCG
>NW_025293791.1:0-1022 GCF_018294505.1 Triticum aestivum | reverse complement strand
GTTCAAACAAGCATGGCTAAAACGCAAATGCAAAACAGATTTCAGACTTAGTGAAATTAACACTAGTCTGAAATTTCAGATCACAATGCTCTCTTCGGAGCAGCAAAACAACATGATACAAAACCTGAACATGACAAGTAAGAACATGGCATGGAGCTACTCAACAAGCTTAATAAAACACCCAAAGCGACCTGGGGCCAAAAGGGTTCACAAAATACTCTACCGAGCTCACGAACATCGCTCGAACACAATCAGTTTTCAGACTTTGTGAAAACTGAGACATGCTGAAATTTAACTCACGAAGGCATGTAAACGAGCTCGATGCACTCACTACGGTGCAAGTCATGGCAAGGAAAGCATATAACCAGCAAGAAGGCACAAAGTGCTAGCTACACATGGCAAGAACGAAGGCATAGCATGCATGGAACACTAACGGTAGCATCGGCGAAATCGCAAACAAGTTGACGATCTGCCCAGATTAACAACGAAGCAAAAGTTGGGCTCGATTGAGTCAACCTAGAGCACTCCACAAATGCCAACAAAGACATGGATGGATAGAGCATGACATATATATCAAAACTTCCTTACTGATCATCCTCAAAAGAGGCACGGATCACTAGGAAACAAGCTGGACATATAGCATCATGAACTAAAATATCCCAGACTTAGCGAAAATCACTAAGTCCCTGAAATCTGCAATCTCAGGTACCTCTCTTCGCAAGCTTGCACAAGACAACACACACATCCTAAAAATGCATGGGTGGCACCTCTGGAAAGAAGACAAAATGCTTCACAATACATCCCAAAGGGGCACAGGCATATCATGCACGGATTAAACATAGCAAAAATGACAAAAGTGCATGATGAACTAACGGTTCTGCACTTTAACTCACGAAGCCTCCTTCTAACAGCATTTTGGGTATCAAGATGACCTCAAATGCAAATGATGCAATGTAATGAAATGATGTACATGTCGAGGCGAAGATTTTGATATATCATATGCCCAAAACGGAGCTACGGTT
>NW_025293790.1:0-1022 GCF_018294505.1 Triticum aestivum | reverse complement strand
GGACATGCCACAACACCACCCCACATGTATGAGGGCCCGGTACGACGCTCCGGTGGCATTGCTACCCCCCCAGGGCCCCCGTCCCACCTAACCCTGTAGCGTTTGACCACGGGATCTAGCCCTTTGACTTTGCACGGACGGGCTTTGACCAGTGGACCTCTCCACCCGGTTGTGTCGGGTCAGCCCAGAGGGACACCGGGGAGCAACATCCGGGCCAGGCCCACAGCTACATCCACTCCGTGTAGACCCGACGCGTCCGTTTCCCCCCTCCGAGTGCCGGCGGCGGCGCCGTCCGTGAGGGGGGGCACGCACCGGAGACGCGTGCTGGGCGTTTGCAACCGCCTCAACACTTCCAGACTTGTGAGAGGCCGCCTACGCAAGATTTTACGGTATGCTACCCCCCGAAGGCCGCCGGCCACAGTCGTAGACGTGCGAAGAGCAATCCGCGTAGAGGGAAGTGTTCAGATACTTCTCCATCACAAAAAATTATGAAAAATTACCATCAGTCCTATAGCACATGTGCCCACGTTGTGCAAAAAACCCATGATTTTATCGCGCTCCAAGTATTTAATAATATTCACGCTGCATCGTTACCGCAGAACGTCTACCACCGTTTCATTGCCGTCTGTGAGGGGGGCCACGCACCGGAGACGCGTGCCGCCTCTTCGGACATGCCACAACACCACCCCGCATGTATGAGGGCCCGGTACGACGCTCCGGTGGCATTGCTACCCCCCCAGGGCCCCCGTCCCGCCTAACCCTGTAGCGTTTGACCACGGGATCTAGCCCTTTGACTTTGCACGGACGGGCTTTGACCAGTGGACCTCTCCACCCGGTTGTGTTAGGTCGGCCCATAGGAACACTTTGGAGCAACATCCGGGCCAGGCCCACAGCTACATCCACTCCGTGTAGACTCGACGCGTCCGTTTCCCCCCTCCGGGTGCCGGCGGCGGCGCCGTTCGTGAGGGGGGCCACGCACCGGAGACGCGTGCCGCCTCTTCGGACATGCCACAACACCACCC
>NW_025293789.1:0-1022 GCF_018294505.1 Triticum aestivum | reverse complement strand
ATATGGAGGAAGAGGGGGGGAATTTCGTGGCCCTTGGTGGAGGGGTCCGAAATCAACCCTATCTCTTGTTTCCCCACACATACGGACTCTAAAAATAGCCTATACTTATGTATTTCGAAATTACATGGGCCTGGCCCAATAATAAGGTGACGCAGCACCTAAAATAGCCTCGGGACGAAATTTATGAAGTGGCATCTTGTATATTTCGTCCAAGGCTTCATGCACCCATTATGGTGGCTTCAAAGTCCTGAAATCATCACTTGTAACTCCGTTCTTGTTCCCCTTGCGCATGCCATCATCTCCATGCTTGTTCTTGCTCCAATGTTCATCCTTCTCCAAGCTAGGCCCTTCATTTGTAAGCAAAACAAATGTATCCAATTTAGGCAGCATCATATTCTCATGAACATTAGAATCATTACCAAGAAATGAAAGTACCTGGTAATTTAGTTGGCGTGCGCGAGCTCTAGTAATTGGTCTCGTATATGTAGCAGGGGCTGTGGGTGTAACAATTGTATTGATGTCCTCATCAACCCTTATCTCCAGCAAGTTTATATTTAGCATTCATACGCTCAATGTTTTCCTTAGTTAACTCATGCATTTTTAAAATCAATTCAGCACGTTGTTTAGCATCAAAATTAACCTTCTCCGAAGATGGAAGAGGCAACAAATCAATAGGTGCACGAGGTAGGAAACCATACACAACTTCAAAAGGGCACATCTTAGTAGTAGAATGCAATGAACGATTATAAGCAAATTCAATATGAGGCAAGCATTCCTCCCACATTTTCTTATTACTCTTCAAAACAGCCCTAAGCATAGTAGACAATGTTCTATTGACTACTTCAGTTTGGCCATCAGTTTGGGGGTGACAAGTAGTACTAAAAAGCAGTTTAGTCCCCAACTTAGCCCATAAACATCTCCAAAAGTGGCTAAGAAATTTAGTATCACGATCTGAAACAATAGTATTTGGCACACCATGCAAGCGAATAATTTCACGAAAGAACAAATTAGCAACATTAACA
>NW_025293788.1:0-1022 GCF_018294505.1 Triticum aestivum | reverse complement strand
CGCGCCTGGCTTTCCGAGCTGGTCTTTTTCTCCTTTCGCCCAGCAGTGTCATAGTATGACGACCATTTTGTCGACAAGCCTTTGCCGGCCACACGACCAGCTGACGTCGGCTTACTGAGCTTATCCTTGTTCTTCATTACATTCAACGCCCTATTTAGAGTGGTGTCCCAAGGGTTGCTCTTAGTTGACCCCGCGCTACTGCTTTCAGTCGCCTGCGGAAGGAATGTGAACCATTTAGAAATTTGGCTTCATTAATTAGAATGCAACCATATGGAGCTAATTACGAGGGGGTGTATTCCTTACCAGAACAAGCTCAAGCGCCCTGGTCTTCGGATCCGTGGTAAGCTCCTTTGTTTTCGGGTCCTTCTTGTACCGGGCCCTGACAAAGTTCCTGGTCTGCTTGTCACCGTATTTATCGAAGAGGGGCGGTAGGCCTTGCTCGACACGGTCCGCCTCCTCCTTGTCCCATATAGGCTCCGCCACTCTGTAACCGCCGGGACCGAGTGTGTGTTCCCCTAAGTTCAGCTCCCGCATTTCTTTCCCCCACTTACTTGATTCGGAGTGTGCGGTGCTCGAGCAATTGATCTTGAAATCGTTGTAGTCATCTTCGGTGATCGAAGGATTTTTCTCCTTGATCTTCTCATAACTCTCACCTTTCTCGATCATTCTCTTCACATTGCTTTTCCAAGTAGACAGGGCCTTGCTCATCTTCGTGAGGGCAGCATTGTTCACTTTATTCCCTTTGAGGCTTGTGTTTTCAAATTCAGCGGGGAACTTGTATCGTTCGTGCAGCTTCGTGAAGAGGAGGTTGCGCAAATTCCCTCGGTCAGGATGCCTCAGGTTCTCGGTGTTGATCGAGACGGTGCTCCGGAGAATGCACCCGAGCTGAAGCGAGTACCCCTTGACTATTCGTTCGGGCGCCGTTGGATTCCCGTCGGAGTCCACTTCAGTAACTTCCTCCTTGAGGGTGCGGAGCACGGTCGGGCGCCGGTCCTTCCGTTGCCTCTTCGGTTGGCTGCCAT
>NW_025293787.1:0-1022 GCF_018294505.1 Triticum aestivum | reverse complement strand
CAATTTTGGCCAATTCTGGTTCATTTCATGCACTATTACTCACCGTTTTGTGGTCCTAGAGCGATTTCCACGATTGACGATCCCTCGGGTGCATTTATGTCTCGGTCATCAACACTCACAGTTTAGGCCGACTCTGCCCCGTTTCATGGACTATTACTCATTGTTTTGGGGTCCCGGAGCGATTTCCACGATTGACGCACCCCGGGGTGCGTTTATGTGTTGTCCACCAGCAATCTTAGTTTTGTTCGATTCTGGGCTCTTCCATGGACTATTACTCACCATTTTGGGGTCCCAGAGCTATTTCCACGATTGACAATCCCGAAGGTGCGTTTACGTGTCCGTCGTTAGCACTTGCAATTATGGCCGATTCTTGCCTGTTTCGTGGACTATCACTCACCGTTTTGGGGTCCGAAAGTGATTTCCATGGTTGTTGAACCCTAAGGTGCACGTACGTTTTGGTCATCAACAATCGCTGTTTGGGCTGATTCTGGCCCGATTCTTGGACTATTACTCACTGTTTTGCGGTCCCAAAGCGATTTCCATTGTTGTTGAACCACAAGGTGCGCTTACGTGTCGGTCGTCGACACTCGCAGTTTTGGCCGATTCTGGCCCATTTCTTGGACTATTACTCACTGTTTTGGGGTCCGGAAGTGATTTCCACGATTGACGAACCCTGGGGTGCGTTTGTGTGTCGGTCATCAACACTCGTAGTTTCGGCCGATTCTGGCCCGTTTCATGGACTATTACTCAGTTTTGGGGCCCCGAAGTGATTTCCACAACTGACGAACCCAAGGGTGCGTTTATGTGTCGGTTATCAACACTCACAATTTGGGCCAATTCTGGTTCATTTCGTGCACTATTACTCACCGTTTTGGGGTCCTAGAGCGATTCCACGATTGACGATCCCTGGGGTGCAATTATGTGTCGGTCATCAACACTCACAGTTTTGGCCGACTCTGCCCCGTTTCATGGACTATTACTCATTGTTTTGGGGTCCCGGAGGGATTTCCACGATTGACGCA
>NW_025293786.1:0-1022 GCF_018294505.1 Triticum aestivum | reverse complement strand
TAGCTCTATAAGCTAGTTCAAATACTCTTACACTGGAGTTGAACTAGCTCTATAGCCTAGTACAAATAATTTTAGACTAGAGTTGAACTAGTTGTATAAGCTAGTTCAAATAATTTTACACTAGAGTTGAACTAGCACTATAAGCTAGTTAAAATAATTTTACACTAGAGTTGAACTAGCTCTATAAGCTACTTCAAATAATTTTACACTAGAGTCGAACTAGCTCTATAGCCTAGTACAAATAATTTTACACTAGAGTTGAACTAGCTATATAAGCTTGTACAAATAATTTTAGCCTAGAGTTGAACTAGCTCTATAAGCTAGTTCAAATAATTTTACACTAGAGTTCAACTAGCACTATAAGCTAGTTCAAATAATTTTACACTACAGTTGAACTAGCTTTATAAGCTAGTTCAAATAATTTTACACTAGAGTCGAACTAGCTCTATAGCCTAGTACAAATAATTTTACACTATAGTTGAACTAGCTCTATAAGCTAGTTCAAATAATTTTACACTAGAGTCGAACTAGCTCTATAGCTTAGTACAAATAATTTTAGACCAAAGTTGAACTAGCTATATAAGCTAATTCAAATAATTTTACACTACAGTTAAACTAGCTCTATAAGCTAGTTCAAATAATTTCACACTAGAGTCGAACTAGCTCCATAGCCTAGTACAAATAATTTTACACTAGAGTTGAACTAGCTCTATAAGCTTGTACAAATAATTTTAGACTAGAGTTGAACTAGCTCTATAAGCTAGTTCAAATAATTTTACACCAGAGTTGAACTACCTCTATAAGCTAATTCAAATAATTTTACACTGAGTTGAACTAGCTCTATAACCTAGTTCAAATAATTTTACACTAGAGTTGAACTAGCTCTATAGCCGAGTACAAATAATATTACACTAGAGTTGAACTAGATCTATAAGCTAGTTCAAATAATTTTAGACTAGAGTTGAACTAGCTCTATAAGCTAGTTCAAATAATTTTACACTAGAGTTGAACTAGCTCTATAA
>NW_025293785.1:0-1022 GCF_018294505.1 Triticum aestivum | reverse complement strand
TTTGTTCTGGATAACATAAATAGATTATTGAATAGTTTGCACTAGAAATCACCTGACAAATATGCATATATGCAATATTTTTGGTCATATCCAAGGTAGTCATGTCCTCATCATCCTCCCCTTCTTGAAAATAAAGCCGTCCTCGGCGTTGCTTAATCTGAAATGTGGCTAACAAAAGAGACAAGGTGTACATGTTGTATATGTATATGTCATCCATTTTTACTTCCCTTGATTTTTGCATATATGACACATGAATAGATGAGTAACTTGCATAGTTCATAAAATCTAAAGCCAAAAAATTAGCACAAGAAGTAGAAGGCATGAAAATATTGCAACTCAGTTTGCACATATAAGTGAAGCTCTTATTTATTTCAAAAGATTGACAATGTTCATCATTAAACCATCCCAACATTGGTGAATAAACCTTACTTGCATCAAATTTACATGCTACAACATGGTTAAATAAGCAAACATGCAATAAGTCATTCAACACAGAATCATCACCAAGATTAGAGGTCATATCAAAATGATTATACATTGGTTCTTTTGCATCAATAGTTAATTCAATGGATGCACTCAAAATTGTTGGTATTTCAGTTGTTTGATCACATGGCAAAGTCAAATTATCAACGTAGTCCTCTAAAATAGGTGGTGTGATCAAAGTAGTGGGTAGCTCATCAGATGGTGCATTCAAATTGACAAGGCATTCATCATTCTCATGTAGAGATGGAAGATCAGTACCTTTGTCATTACCTCTTATGATCAACTCAGATGATGTAGCCACTCTCGGGGGTGATGTGTCACATGGTGGAGGTGATGTAGTCCTGACAACAACGGATGTGGTTGTCATAGTATGCCTAGTAGTTGAAGGAACAATCATATCAACTCTTGGAATGTGCACCGTGCGCTTGTTCTCCTCGTGGCCAACACGTCGTTTTATTTCCTGTTCAGCTTTGCAAGCAAGATGAAACAAATGGTCCATAGGATAACACTCTTCATGAATTAGTATCTTTTGAATATCA
>NW_025293784.1:0-1022 GCF_018294505.1 Triticum aestivum | reverse complement strand
AGTTACATCTGGGGCGTTACAACACTCCACCACTACGAAAAGATCTCGTCCCGAGATCTAGGACTGAAAGAACTCCGGGTACTCGGAACGGAGGTGATCCTCGCGTTCCCAGGTAGCTTCACGGTCGGAATGGTGTGACCACTTGACTTTGAGAAATTTGATTGACTTGTTGCGAGTCTTGCGTTCAGTCTCTTCGAGAATAGCAACTGGGTGCTCACGATAGGAGAGATCTTCTTGGAGCTCAATGTCCTCGAAGTTGACGGTGCGGTCAGGAGTCTTGAAGCACTTTCGAAGCTGAGAGACATGGAACACGTCATGAACATTTGCAAAGTTTGAAGGAAGCTCGAGTTGGTAGGCGAGGTCGCCTCTCTTGCTGACAATCTTGAAAGGTCCCACGTATCTAGGGGCAAGCTTCCCTTTGATACCGAAGCGACGAGTACCTTTCATGGGAGAGACGTGGAGGTAAACATGATCTCCAATCTCGAAAACCAGATCACGATGCTTACTATCATAGTAGCTCTTCTGGCGGGACTGGGCTGCTTTGAGGTTATCACGAATGACTTTGCACATATCTTCTGCTTCTGTGATTAAGTCATTACCCAGCAGCTGACGTTCACCGGTTTCCGACCAGTTGAGAGGGGTACGGCACTTCCTGCCATACAGAATTTCAAAGGGGGCCTTGCCCGAACTTGCTTGAAAGCTGTTGTTGTATGAGAATTCAGCATAAGGAAGACAATCCTCCCACTTCATGCCGAAGGAGATCACACAAGCCCTGAGCATATCTTCAAGAATTTGGTTGACACGCTCGACTTGACCGCTTGTTTGAGGATGGAAAGCTGTGCTGAAGCGGATGTTGGTGCCCATAGCCTTCTGAAAAGAATCCCAAAACTTGGAGGTAAAGATGCTGCCACGGTCTGAAGATATCACTTGAGGAATACCGTGCAGAGAGACAATGCGAGAGGTATAGAGTTCCGCCAATTGAGCTGCAGTGATTGACTCTTTGATAGGCAGAAAATGAGCCA
>NW_025293783.1:0-1022 GCF_018294505.1 Triticum aestivum | reverse complement strand
GGTATTTTAATTAATTCAACAAATTTGCAGAAGTATTAAATAAAACAGAAAACAGAAAATAAATAAAAGGGGAAGGACTTACCTGTGCGGCCCAGCCAGCCGACCGGCCCAGCCAGCGACCGACCCAGCCCAGCACTGTAGCTCCCCGTCGTCTTCCTCCCCACGCCCCGAAGCTGCTGCGTGCTCGCGCGCGCGCGGCCGCGCGGCCACCTCCTGCTTGCCGACGCCCTCCTGGCCGCGTGGACGACGCCCGCAGCCCGTCCCGATCCCCCCTGCTCTCGCTCACTCTCCCCCGTTTCTCCCTCGCTCTCTCTCGCTCTCGGCCGAAGCACACCGTCGCCGCCGTTCGCCTTAGCCACTGTCTCCGGCCACCCCTCGCTCCCCCGAGTAGCTCAGAAGCTCCGCCACAACTCCCTCTTCCTCCCCACCGCTCCACGAGTCCCCGGAAGCCCTGCATCACCGCCACGTCGCCGTTCCCCTCTTCGGGCTCCGACCACCATCGCCGACGAATTCGCCGTCTCCAGCGCGTCCACGAGCCCGCTTCGACGCCCACTGCAACCGCGGTGAGCTACGCCGCCGTTTCCCCCTCTTCTCCCCCTCGATCCCTCACCGTAGCTTCATCTCCACCACGGCCGAACCTCCGCCGTCGCCGAGCTCGCCGTCGACGCAGCTCCGGTGACCATTTGGTCACCCCGGCGAGTCCAACACGTTCACAGAACCCAGTAGAGCATCCCTAGCGCCTCATTTTGCTCGACTTCGAGCTCCAGCACCACTCCCGTGCACGACCGAACCCCGGCGGCCGCAGCCGAGCTCACCGCCGTCGACTCCGGCCACCCCGACCCCAACGGACTCCGCCAAGAGCCGCGGGACGTCCTCAGCTTCACTCCGGTGATCTCCGCGGTCCATTTGGTGGCCGAAACGACCAAAACCACTATCGCCGCCGCACTGTTGGTCGCCGCCGGCCAGAACTCCGGCGAGCTGACGTGGCCCAGCTAATTAGCCACTAAACCACCACCTACAGA
>NW_025293782.1:0-1022 GCF_018294505.1 Triticum aestivum | reverse complement strand
AAGCCTTGCAAGCATTACAACTAATATGTTAGTTGTGAGATGATGTATTACGGAACGAGTAAAGAGACTTGCCGGTAACGAGATTGAACTAGGTATTGGATACCGACGATCGAATCTCGGGCAAGTAACATACCGATGACAAAGGGAACAACGTATGTTGTTATGCGGTCTGACCGATAAAGATCTTCGTAGAATATGTAGGAGCCAATATGGGCATCCAGGTCCCGCTATTGGTTATTGACCAGAGACGTGTCTCGGTCATGTCTACATTGTTCTCGAACCCGTAGGGTCCGCACGCTTAAGGTTACGATGACAGTTATATTATGAGTTTATGCATTTTGATGTACCAAAGGTTGTTCGGAGTCCCGGATGTGATCACGGACATGACGAGGAGTCTCGAAATGGTCGAGACATAAAGATTGATATATTGGAAGCCTATGTTTGGACATCGGAAGTGTTCCGGGTGAAATCGGGATTTTACCGGGTTACCGGGAGGTTACCGGAACCCCCCGGGAACCATATGGGCCTTCATGGGCCTTAGTGGAAAGGAGAAAGGGGCAGCCCAAAGGGGCTGCGCGCCTCCCCCCTTCCCCTAGTCCTATTAGGACTAGGAGAGGTGGCCGGCCACCCCTCTCCCTCTTTCCCCCTTGGGAATCCTAGTTGGAATAGGATTGGAGGGGAGTCCTACTCCCGGTAGGAGTAGGACTCCTCCTGCGCCTCCTCCTCCTGGCCGGCGCCTCCTCCCCCCTTGGCTCCTTTATATACGGAGGCAGGGGCACCTCTAAACACACAAGTTGACACAAGTTGATCCACGTGATCGATTCCTTAGCCGTGTGCGGTGCCCCCTGCCACCATATTCCTCGATAATACTGTAGCGGAGTTTAGGCGAAGCCCTGCTGCTGTAGTTCATCAAGATCGTCACCACGCCGTCGTGCTGACGGAACTCTTCCCCGACACTTTGCTGGATCGGAGTCCAGGGATCGTCATCGAGCTGAACGTGTGCTCGAACTCGGAGGTGCCGT
>NW_025293781.1:0-1022 GCF_018294505.1 Triticum aestivum | reverse complement strand
TCCAACATGAAACATTTTAGTTTGGAGATATTTGAGCATTTAAATATTTTATATTATTTTAAATGCCCAAATTCAAATATCTATGATTTAATTCAAAGACCCTAGGATGGCCTAGAAAAATGTGCACCACTTTTGGCAGAGGTTCTGAACCAAGGCAAAAATGATGGGCATTTTAGAAGGGCATTTCAGGTTCATTGAAAATTATTTTAGTAAACCCTAGTTGGTTTCAGAGGGGACTGGGGGTTCTGTCATCCCCATTTCAAGTTTCTGATGAATGAGTAAACATGATGCAACACTCTAATGCATGACTAGCTAGGGTGTGACAACTCACCCCCACTCAAAAGAATCTCGTCCCGAGATTTGGGTTCCTCCGAGAAGAAGGCGGGATACTCGAGTCGAAGACGATCCTCCCTTTCCCAAGTTGCTTCATCTTCAGAATGGTGCGACCATTGAACTTTGAGGAACTTGATGTTATGACGTCGTGTGGTACGCTCGGCTTGATCGAGGATACGAATGGGGTACTCCCGATATGTAAGATCATCTTGGAGATCAAGCGTTTCGTGGTCCACTTCACGGATAGGATCCGAGAAGCAACGCCTGAGTTGAGAAACGTGGAAGACATCGTGAACTCTGGAGAGGTGCGGAGGTAGTTCCAATTGGTAGGCAACTTCTCCTCGTTTGGCAAGAATGCGAAAAGGTCCAATGTAACGAGGAGCCAATTTGCCTTTGATACCGAAACGATGGGTTCCCTTCAGAGGGGTGACCCGAAGATAAGCCTTCTCGTCAACCTCGAAAGTCATAGCCTTATGTTTTCGGTCATATTGACTCTTTTGACGAGATTGGGCTGTTTTCAATTTTTCACGAACGATACGAACTTGTTCTTCTGCTTCCTGAATCATATCCGGGCCAAAGAATTGTCTTTCCCCGGTCTCTGACCAGTTAAGGGGTGTTCGACATCGTCGTCCATAGAGAACTTCAAAAGGGGCTTTACCCAAGCTAGATTGATAGCTGTTGTTGTAAGC
>NW_025293780.1:0-1023 GCF_018294505.1 Triticum aestivum | reverse complement strand
GAAATTTTTTCGACCAATTTTTTTTTTTGACTGCCCGGACCCAAAAACTGGAAACGGGTCAAAAAAAACTTCCTATAATGGCACCTGTCTCAAAACACTCAGAAACACCTAAAAATAGGATAGCCAGAAAATTTTTCGAAAAATGCGTTTTCGAAAAATTTTGGGCCTAAACGGAGCGTGGCTACCCGACTTTTTTTTTTCCGAAACCTACTCCGGCAAGGAAACACGAATCGGAAACTAGATGGATCTCGAAAACAACCCTAATAATCAAGGAACTCGGACTGGTGGTGGATATATGGTGGTGGTATATGGCAGCGGTGGTGGTAGTATATGGATATGGATCGGTGGTGGTATATGGATACGGATTCGGAGCGGTAGTGGTGGATGGCAGGGGCGATGATGATGGTGCGGCGGCGGCGTGACAACTTATGACCAGAACTCGAAACTCTAAAAGACTAGACTCTAAGACCAGCAACTAGACACGACGATGCAACCGCAAATTCAACAAAGCAAAACCCTAAAAAGATTATGCAAAGGCTCAGATTGGTTCGTATATGATGAACTAACCCTAATTTTTTTTGTGGCTTTTCGTGGACTGTAGGTATGAAGAACAGACTCGATCTAAACTACGAAAAACTGTAAAATCTCACCGAGCAACCTGGAAATCTGATACCACTTGATAGAGGCAAAGGTGTCCCGTCTTTCGATGAGATGGTGGATTTCGCTTTGGTGGAAGTCGACTTTGACGACCCGACTACGAACGTGCGAGGACGTCGCGCCTTAGCAATCGCTAAACCAACTCCGAGAGGTTATTGACCACGCCGGAGCACGATCAACCTGACCACGAGGGTCTGTTTCCTGCGAGCAAACGAAGAACAAGCAAGAAACTAAGATTGCAATCTGGATATTGCGAATATAAGATGAAAGCTTTATTGATCAAGGTGGGGTTCTGTGACGCCTTTGTCTGGTCGTTGAACACAAACGAAGTACGCGAAGTTGCAGCTATGGCGAACTTTTAATCTA
>NW_025293779.1:0-1023 GCF_018294505.1 Triticum aestivum | reverse complement strand
CCCCTCAAACACGGAGACGAGTTTACCACGGTTTCCACCCCTCCCTCTATACCGCAGCAACACGTATTTTTTTACCCCTTTCAGAACGTTCTCCTCGCGCCACAAAGCCGCCTCTAGACGCGTGACCAATGAGCAGCGAGCTAAAACATATCGCAAAAGTCAAAAATAATATAACGGGGTTAATATATATCGCGCACATGCGATATGTTTGTCACGAGGCGCAAAAAATAATTAAAAAGGGAATGCAACACGAGGATTTTCCAGGAGGTCACCCATCCTAGTACTACTCTCGCCCAAGCACGCTTAACTTCGGAGTTCTGATGGGATCCGGTGCTTTAGTGCTGGTATGATCGCATCCGACATGTTACCCCCGCCTTCGTCCCTTATGCTTGCCACTCCCAGGTCCACTGCAAAGATGATTGTCATTCTTACTACCATTACAACCGTTGCCTAATAATGGATAATGCCCTATATATACTACTTACTCCTCCCCCCCTCAAACACGGAGACGAGTTTACCACGGTTTCCACCCCTCCCTCTATACCGCAGCAACACGTATTTTTTTACCCCTTTCAGAACGCGCTCCTCGCGCCACAAAGCCGCCTCTAGACGCGTGACCAATGAGCAGCGAGCTAAAACATATCGCAAATGTCAAAAATAATATAACGGGGTTAATATATATCGCGCACATGCCATATGTTTGTCACGAGGCGCAAAAAATAATTAAAAAGGGAATGCAACACGAGGACTTCCCAGGAGGTCACCCATCCTAGTACTACTCTCGCCCAAGCACGCTTAACTTCGGAGTTCTGATGGGATCCGGTGCTTTAGTGCTGGTATGATCGCATCCAACATGTTACCCCCGCCTTCGTCCCTTATGCTTGCCACTCCCAGGTCCACTGCAAAGATGATTGCCATTCTTACTACCATTACAACCGTTGCCTAATAATGGATAATGCCCTATATATACTACTTACTCCCCCCCCTCAAACACGGAGACGAGTTTACCACGGTTTCCACCCC
>NW_025293778.1:0-1023 GCF_018294505.1 Triticum aestivum | reverse complement strand
AAGACTCCTCGAGAGGAAAATGCGGAATAATAATACAGGTGCCAAACGAGTGTCTGAAAGACTCCTCGAGAGGAAAATGCGGAATAATAATACAGGTGCCAAACGAGTGTCTGAAAGACTCCTCGAGAGGAAAAAGCGGAATAATAATACTGGTGCCAAACGAGTGTCTGAAAGACTCCTCGAGAGGAAAATGCGGAATAATAATACTGGTGCCAAACGAGTGTCTGAAAGACTCCTCGAGAGGAAAATGCAGAACAATAATGCCACAGTCGGGCGTCGGGGCGACACCACATAAAGGGCTTATAACAGAAAGTAAAGACAGTGCATGCCGTAGTCGGACGTCTGAGCGACATCACATAAAGGGCTTATATCAAAAGTGAGAAACGAGTACACGCCACAGTCGGACGTCTGCGCGACGTCTCATAAAGGGCTTATATTGTAACACAACAATACAATCATTCAGGAATATAACTTATCACAAGCACGAGACAAATATAATGTTAGTCCATCCACAGGAATAACAATAAAATTGAATTTACCACTTGAGCTTGTTCACCGGGGGCAAGTTTTTCACACGGATAGATTTGGATATAAAGTCTACATTACTGATCATGGATACGATGATTTGGAAAGAATTGACTCTGCAGAGTTTGTACTTAACCACAGCCAACGGATTTCAGTAGTCACGGGGACTAGTTCCATCTACGGTGTTCTGGAAGGAACACGTCTAACCAGTACACACCCAATTTAACCATCCGAAGCCAGGGATCACCCTCGGCAACATTCAGGAAAAACCCTGAGTCGGGGAGGCTACAACCTCGCGTAGCATGGGATCAAATTTCTATACGCGCGCTATAAGGGGGTGCCCCCCCTCTCGGTCCCAACCGGAAACACCCATGCCCCCTGACCGAATGACTGGCTTTAATCCTGGGCCAAGGTACCATCATCCCGGCCTCTCTGTTTGGTGTGTACACGGAAAGAGGTTACCAACTTACTAAACCGTATCCTGGCAATGAGACATGT
>NW_025293776.1:0-1023 GCF_018294505.1 Triticum aestivum | reverse complement strand
GTGAGTAATAGTCCGCGAAACAGGTCAGAATTGGCCAAAACTGTGAGTGTTCATGACGGACACATAAACGCACCCCGGGGTTCATCAATCGTGGAAATCGCTCTGGGTCCCCAAAACGCTCAGTAATAGTGCACGGAACGGACTTGAATCGGCCTAATATGTGAGTGTTGATGACCGACACGTTAGCGCACCTTGGAGTTCGACAATCATGGAAATCGCTTTGGGACCCCAAAACGGTGAGTAATAGTCCATGAAACGGGCCAGAATCGGCCAAAACTGGGAGTGTTGATGACCAACTCGTAAGCACACCTCGGGGTTCAACAACTATGAAAATCGCTTCGGGGCCCCGAAAACGGTGAGTAATAGTCCACGAAACAGGTCGGATTTGGCCAAAATTCTGAGTGTTGACGACGAACACATAAACGCACCCCGGGGTTCATCAATCGTGGAAATCGCTCTGGGTCCCCAAAACGTTGAGTAATAGTGCACGGAACGTATTAGAATCGGCCGAATATGTGAGTGTTGATGACCAACACGTAAATGCACCCCGGGGTTCGTCAATCGTGGAAATGACTCCGAGACGCCAAAATAGAGTAATAGTCCAAGAAACGGGCAAGAATCGGCCCAAACTGTTATTGTTGATGACCGACACGTAAGCGCACCTTGAAGTTCGACAACCATGGAAATCGTTGTGGGACCCCATAACGGTGAGTAATAGTCCATGAAACGGGCCAGAATCAGCCAAAACTGGGAGTGTTGTTGACCAACACGTAAGCACATCTTGGGGTTCAACAACTATGGAAATTGCTACGGACCACAAAACGGTGAGTAATAGTCCGCGAAACAGGTCAGAATTGGCCAAAACTGTGAGTGTTGATGACGGACACATAAACGCACCCCGGGGTTCATCAATCGTGGAAATCGCTCTGGGTCCCCAAAACGCTGAGTAATAGTGCACGGAACGGACTTGAATCGGACGAATATGTGAGTGTTGATGACCGAAAGGTAAGCGCACCTTGGAGT
>NW_025293775.1:0-1023 GCF_018294505.1 Triticum aestivum | reverse complement strand
AGAATATTTGCAAAATACATACGGCTCTGAATGTGACAGACCCGTTGACTAAGCTTCTCTCACGAGCAAAACATGATCACACCTTAGTACTCTTTGGGTGTTAATCACATAAGCGATGTGAACTAGATTATTGACTCTAGTAAACCCTTTGGGTGTTGGTCACATGACGATGTGAACTATGGGTGTTAATCATATACAAATATGAATATTGGTGTTAAATCACATGGCGATGTGAACTAGATTATTGACTCTAGTGCAAGTGGGAGACTGAAGGAAATATGCCCTAGAGGCAATAATAAAGTTATTATTTATTTCCTTATTTCATGATAAATGTTTATTATTCATGCTAGAATTGTATTTACCGGAAACATAATACATGTGTGAATATATAGACAAACAAAGTGTCACTAGTATGCCTCTACTTGACTAGCTCGTTAATCAAAGATGGTTATGTTTCCTAACCATGAACAATGATTTGTTATTTGATTAACGAGGTCACATCATTAGTTGAATGATCTGATTGACATGACCCATTCCATTAGCTTGGCACCCGATCGTTTAGTATGTTGCTATTGCTTTCTTCATAACTTATACATGTTCCTATGACTATGAGATTATGCAACTCCCGTTTACCGGAGGAACACTTTGGGTACTACCAAACGTCACAACGTAACTGGGTGATTATAAAGGAGTACTACAGGTGTCTCCAATGGTCGATGTTGGGTTGGCGTATTTCGAGATTAGGATTTGTCACTCCGATTGTCGGAGAGGTATCTCTGGGCCCTCTCGGTAATACACATCACATAAGCCTTGCAAGCATTACAACTAATATGTTAGTTGTGAGATGATGTATTACGGAACGAGTAAAGAGACTTGCCGGTAACGAGATTGAACTAGGTATTGGATACCGACGATCGAATCTCGGGCAAGTAACATACCGATGACAAAGGGAACAACGTATGTTGTTATGCAGTCTGACCGATAAAGATCTTCGTAGAATATGTAGGAGCCAATATGGGCATC
>NW_025293774.1:0-1023 GCF_018294505.1 Triticum aestivum | reverse complement strand
TGTTGTCGCGGCACTCCTCCGCCCTGGGCTGGCCCCTCGTCGGCGCGATGCTGCCGCACAGGTGGCTGCGCCCCTTGCGGCAGCAGCGCAGCCCGCTGTGGTGGCGGCTTTCCGACGCCCCTGCCCGCCATTGCCAAGGCCGGAGCGCACGAGCTCGTTCTCGCGGCACGACCCGACCCCAACGATGGGAACCCATTCTTTGGCACCCGTCGAACCCTAAGATAAGTCGGACACGAAGAACCCAATCCTCGATGACTATCGATCTCACGAGTCTCGATCGATAGCACACACGTACGCACGTCGGTATGGCAGTCCTGGGCCGAATACACATTAGATCGGACGTCCACATCGGCTGCCGGATCTCCATGTTGGGCCACATACCTAGGAACCACAGAGTCCATGCAGGCCCGCGCAACAGCTGGCCCATCTTGGCCCAACTAAAAATTCAAACGAGCCGCTCTCGTCTCCCGGATAGCGAATTCGCGATCGACCCGGCGGCCGCTGGCGACGGCGGCTGCGCCACCGCCCATCTCTTTCTCTTGCTCTTTCTAGTGACCCAAGTCCAATCCTCCGGTAAAAAAATCTGAGAGAGTAGTGGGCGGAAGACTTACCTTCGGGATCGTGCCTCTCCATGGCCCAATCGCGGATGCCGCTGTCCGCCGGTGAACAATCCCGCCTTTTCCTTAGGTCGCAGCCCCCGCCTTGCCGGATCATTGCTTGGAACCACCTCGTCGACAAGCGCGGCGGCCTCCACTTCAGAATAGCGGGTTCGAGAGCCGCACAGATCACATCAGAAGGTGTAGGCGAGTATATCTCTGGTGAAACTCCGGTGGATATCCCGTCTTCATCCTCCTTGTCGTCGGCTTCAGCAAGGGCCCAGAACCGTCCGCCCACTCGCCCGAGACCAACTGATCCGCGAGTGCCGCCCGCCTAGATCGCCGCCGACGTCGCCCCTCGCATTGCCTCTTCTACTTATTTTTCTAGATCTTCAATGTGTCTGGGGACATCTCCCACGAAGGTTTC
>NW_025293773.1:0-1023 GCF_018294505.1 Triticum aestivum | reverse complement strand
TAGCCACTCTCGGGGGCGATGTGTCACATGGTGGAGGTGATGTAGTCCTGACAACAACGGATGTGGTTGTCATAGTATGCCTAGTAGTTGAAGGAACAATCATATCAACTCTTGGAATGTGCACCGTGCGCTTGTTCTCCTCGTGGCCAACACGTCGTTTTATTTCCTGTTCAGCTTTGCAAGCAAGATGAAACAAATGGTCCATAGGATAACACTCTTCATGAATTAGTATCTCTTGAATATCACGGTTTAATCCTCCCCAAAATCTATCCATAAAATCATCTTCACTTTCTTCTAAAGAGGAACGCAACAAGGTAGTTTGTAAATCATCATAATATTTTGTTACAGTTTCACTACCTTGTTTTAAGTGTTGCAACTTCTTAATCATGTCACGAGTATAATAAGCAGGGACGAAAGTATGTCGCATGGCAAGTTTTAAATCATCCCAAGTAGTAGGTATATAATCAGGGTGTAACCGACAATATTCACTCCACCAAACCAAAGCATAACCAGTGAAAGAACCAACCGCAACTTTAACCTTTTTATGTTCATCGAAATTATGGGAAGCAAATATATTTTTTATGTCGAACTCCCATTCAATATATAAAGCAGGTTTAAAACGGCCATTAAATGGTGGTATAGATACATTAACCTGATCATGTGCATTTGGATGTTTGTGCACCTCTCATGACGGTTGTGGTATTTGCAAAGGTGGTGGCACGTCTCCCGCGATCGACAAAGCCCATGAATTGACTCTGGATCCTGTCATGATTAGTAGAACAAGAAACAAAACCCAAAAATAATGTTCCTATAACTACTAGGATGTGGTGGTAAAACGCTCACAGTAAAGCAAATATCAATGTCTTACAAGTTCTTACCATGCAGCAGGCGGTGATCGGCAACCAGCGGTGTCAAGTAACTCCGAATATTGAGTAAAGCGATTGCCAGGGGAGCGTACGTATACACGGTGTAGAAATATGTGGAGCTGGGTTGGCTATATATGGTAGCAAAAGATTAGCAATA
>NW_025293772.1:0-1023 GCF_018294505.1 Triticum aestivum | reverse complement strand
CCCTCCACTATATATAGGGGCAGGGGAGAGGGGGGAGGCGCAGCCTTGCCCCTTCCTCCAAGGAAGGGGTGCGGCTAAGAGGGGGGGGGGGGAGGAGTCCATCCTCCCCAAGGAACCTCGGAGGTGCCTTCCCCCTTTAGGACTCTCCCCTTTTTCCTATATCTTGGTGCATGGGCCTCTAGGGGCTGGTGCCCTTGACCCATGTAGGACAAGGCGCACCCCCTACAGCCCATGTGGCCCCCCGGGGCAGGTGGCCCCACCCGGTGGGCCCCCGGGACCCTTCCGGTGGTCCCGGTACAATACCGATGACCCCGAAACTTGTCCCGATGGCCGAAACAGGACTTCCTATATATAAATCTTTACCTCCGGACCATTCCGGAACTCCTCGTGACGTCCGGGATCTCATCCGGGACTCTGAACAACATTCGGTAACCACATACAAACTTCCTTTATAACCCTAGCGTCATCGAACCTTAAGTGTGTAGACCCTACGGGTTCGGGAGACATGCAGACATGACCGAGATGTTCTCCGGTCAATAACCAACAGCGGGATCTGGATACCCATGTTGGCTCCCACATGTTCCACGATGATCTCATCGGATGAACCACGATGGCAAGGACTCAATCAATCCCGTATACAATTCCCTTTGTCTAGCGGTATGGTACTTGCCCGAGATTCGATCGTCGGTATACCGATACCTTGTTCAATCTCGTTACCGGCAAGTCTCTTTACTCGTTCCGTAACACATCATCCCGTGATCAACCCCTTGGTCACATTGTGCACATTATGATGATGTCCTACCGAGTGGGCCCAGAGATACCTCTCCGTTTACACGGAGTGACAAAATCCCAATCTCGATTCGTGCCAACCCAACAGACACTTTCAGAGATACCCGTAGTGTACCTTTATAGCCACCCAGTTACGTTGTGACGTTTGGCACACCCAAAGCACTCCTACGGTATCCGGGAGTTGCACAATCTCATGGTCTAAGGAAATGATACTTGACATTAGAAAAGCTTTAG
>NW_025293771.1:0-1023 GCF_018294505.1 Triticum aestivum | reverse complement strand
TCTCTGAGTTTTTCTAACACAAGTCTAAGATGTTCGGCATGCTCTTCCTCGCTCTTCGAGTAAATAAGAATATCATCGAGGTAAACCACGACGAACTTATCTAAGTACTCCATGAAGATCGAGTTCATCAAACGGGAGAATGTGGCTGGGGCGTTGGTTAGACCAAAGGACATGACGGTGTACTCGTACTGGCCATAACGAGTGACAAAAGCTGTCTTGGGAATGTCCCCGTTTCTGATCTTGATTTGATGGTAGCCTAACCTTAAATCCATCTTGGAGAAGACTGAGGATCCAGCGAGCTGATCATACAGGTCGTTGATCCTGGGAAGCGGATACTTGTTCTTTATCGTGACCAAATTAACGGGACGATAATCTACAACCATCCGGTCCGTACCATCCTTCTTCTTGACGAAAAGGACGGGGCAAGCCCAAGGAGAAGAACTAGGACGGATGAAACCCTTTTGCAAGGACTCATCGAGTTGTTTCTTAAGCTCGGCTAGTTCTAAGGGTGCCACCTTGTAAGGTCTCCGGGAGATTGGAGCTGTTCCTGGGATAAGATCTATGACGAACTCTACATCTCTGTCAGGTGGAACACCTGGCAGTTCCTCTGGAAAGACATCCGGAAAGTCATGGACTACCGGGATATCTTCAAGGTCTGGAAGAGGGCTGGCATTAAGAGAATAGAGCTGACGCTTTGCAACTCTAGTGGAGACGGTGACTATCTTGCCAGATGGGTGTGTAAGCTGAACAGATCTGGTGTAACAATCAATCTTGGCATGATGAGCTGTCATCCAGTCCATACCCAAGATGATGTTAATATCTGAGGACTTGAGGGCTACAAGTGATGCAAGGAATACAAGTCTGTCAACAAGGATTTCGTTACCATGGCTTACACTAGAGGTTTGCCATTTGGATCCAGGAGTTTGGATGACTAGCGGAGTTGGCATATCGCAAAATGACATGTCGTGCAAACGAGCATAGCCTTCAGAAATGAAGGAGTGAGATGCTCCAGTATCGAATAGA
>NW_025293770.1:0-1023 GCF_018294505.1 Triticum aestivum | reverse complement strand
TGGACCTCTCCACCCGGTTGTGTTAGGTCGGCCCATAGGAACACTTTGGAGCAACATCCGGGCCAGGCCCACAGCTACATCCACTCCGTGTAGACTCGACGCGTCCGTTTCCCCCCTCCGGGTGCCGGCGGCGGCGCCGTTCGTGAGGGGGGCCACGCACCGGAGACGCGTGCCGCCTCTTCGGACATGCCACAACACCACCCCGCATGTATGAGGGCCCGGTACGACGCTCCGGTGGCATTGCTACCCCCCCAGGGCCCCCGTCCCGCCTAACCCTGTAGCGTTTGACCACGCGATCTAGCCCTTTGACTTTGCACGGATGGGCTTTGACCAGTGGACCTCTCCACCCGGTTGTGTCGGGTCGGCCCAGAGGGACACCGGGGAGCAACATCCGGGCCAGGCCCACAGCTACATCCACTCCGTGTAGACCCGACGCGTCTGTTTCCCCCCTCCGGGTGCCGGCGGCGGCGCCGTCCGTGAGGGGGGGCACGCACCGGAGACGCGTGCTGGGCGTTTGCAACCGCCTCAACACTTCCAGACTTGTGAGAGGCCGTCTACGCAAGATTTTACGGTATGCTACCCCCCGAAGGCCGCCGGCCACAGTCGTAGACGTGCGAAGGGCAATCCGCGTAGAGGGAAGTGTTCAGATACTTCTCCATCACAAAAAATTATGAAAAATTACCATCAGTCCTATAGCACATGTGCCCACGTTGTGTAAAAAACTCATGATTTTATCGCGCTCCAAGTATTTAATAATATTCACGCTGCATCGTTACCGCAGAACGTCTACCACCGTTTCATTGCCGTCCGTGAGGGGGGCCACAACCCGGAGATGCGTGCCGCCTCTTCGGACATGCCACAACACCACCCCGCATGTATGAGGGCCCGGTACGATGCTCCGGTGGCATTGCTACCCCCCAGGGCCCCCGTCCCGCCTAACCCTGTAGCGTTTGACCACGGGATCTAGCCCTTTGACTTTGCACGGACGGGCTTTGACCAGTGGACCTCTCCACCCGGTTGTGT
>NW_025293769.1:0-1023 GCF_018294505.1 Triticum aestivum | reverse complement strand
ACATCGACCAGTTTGGCTTGGAGAACCTACAGGCAGTCCGGCTCTGATGCCAACGCTGTCAGGACCCCGACTCGATGACACATCGATCTAGCCTGTAACACCTCATATCACTTTGCGGCCTCACGCACGGTATCCCCACGGGTGTCGCCTTACCTTTGCCCGGGACCGTTTGCGCCTTTTGGCTCACGTATATGATAGTGTCGCTAGCATCCATATGTTAAGGAGCCCGGGCTGACATGACTAGTTGTAAACCCAAAGTGGCACAGACTTACAGGGACAGGCATCCATGACCCAGCTTCGAACGTGTCGGTCATCAGCAAGAGGGTCCGGGCTGTAGCACTAGGCTAGCAGGACTCCGGTAAACCGGGCTGTAGCGGGCTAACAGGACTCCGGTACTCAATGCGTGACATTTCCCCGAAGGGACAGACACCGGAACGAAGAAGGACACATGCCGGCCAGCCTAAGTGTTCCAGAGCAGTAGCAAGCTACCATGTCTCAGTGGTAACACTAGGAGACATTTCCCGGTAAGAGAGGCTACTAAAGATAAACAACTAGATAGTCAGATCCCACACATACCAAGCATTTCAATAACATACACACAATATGCTCGATATGTGCAAATACAACATGGCATCACAACATGACTCTACGACACAAGTACTTTATTTAAGGCTCAGGGAGCCATACATAATCATACACACAGGTACGGGTCACACGACCCAGCATTCAAGTCATACAGTCATACAAACCAGCAGCTGAAGTAACTTGTCTGAGTACAGACAACTAGTAAAATAAAAGAGGCTTGGAAAGCCTAGCTATACTACGTGGTCCTTCACAAGCTCAGGATCACCACCTGGGCCTTAGCCTACTCATTGATGTCAACGTCTACGTAGAACCCATCAGAAGGGGTTGCAGCGTCTTCTGTAAAAATGTAAATTATAGCAACATGAGTACAAAGGTACTCAGCAAGACTTACATCAGATCCTACATACATGCATATTATCAAGAAGGGTTGGTGGAGTT
>NW_025293768.1:0-1023 GCF_018294505.1 Triticum aestivum | reverse complement strand
AAATGACGTAGAATTTCTGGAAAGCATATAGGGTTATTTTGAAAGTGTTTTTCAATGGAAAGCCTGGATTAAGCTGCTTGAGCATTGAGCATCAAGATCTATAAGGATAGATCAAAACGCTTAATGGTACTTTCAAATGAGCACATACCTTGACATGATCTTGAAGGTGTTCAAGATGGATCAGTCAAAGAAGAAGTTCTTGCCTGAGTTGTAAGGTACGAAGTTAAGACTTAAAGCTCGACCACGGCAGAATAGAGAGAAAGGACGAAGGTCGTCCCCTATGCTTAAAACGTAGGCTCTTCAGTATGCTGTGCTGTGTACCGCACCTGAAGTGTGCCTTGCCATGAGTCAGTCAAGGGGTACAAGAGTGATCCAAGAATGGCTCACAGACAGCGGTCAAAGTTACCCTTAGTAACTAGTGGACTAAGGAATTTTCTCGATTATGGAGGTGGTAAAAGAGTTCGTCGTAAAGGTTACGACGATGCAAGCTTGACACCTATCCGGATAGCTCTGAGTAGAGAGACCAGATACATATAATGGAGCAATAATTTAGAATAGCTCCAAGTAGAACAGTTGTTTGGAATAGCTCCAAATAGAGCGTGGTAGCTGCATCTAGGAGATGACATAGAGATTTGTAAAGCACACACGGATCTGAAAGGTTCAGACCTGTTGACTAAAACCTCTCTCACAAGCAACATGATCAAACATAAAACTCATTGAGTGTTAATCACATAGTGATGTGAACTAGACTACTGACTCTAGTAAACTCTTGGGTATTAGTCACATGGCGATGTGACCTGTGAGTGTTAATCACATGGCGATGTGAACTAGATTATTGACTCTAGTGCAAGTGGGAGACTGTTGGAAATATGCCCTAGAGGCAATAATAAAAGTATTATTATTATATTTCCTTGTTCATGATAATTGTCTTTTATTCATGCTATAACTGTATTATCCGGAAATCGTAATACACGTGTGAATACATAGACCACAATATGTCCCTAGTGAGCCTCTAGTTGACTA
>NW_025293767.1:0-1023 GCF_018294505.1 Triticum aestivum | reverse complement strand
CCGATGCAAAGAGAAACTGCGCAAGTGATTTGGAGAAGAAGAAGTTGCAGCGCATGTTAGAGGATCACAAAAAATTGTTGTACCCGAATTGCATAGGTGACAAGAAAAAGCTGGGCACCACACTGGAATTGCTGCAATGGAAGGCAGAGAATGGTGTATCTGACAAGGGATTTGGAAAGTTGCTGGTAATGACAAAGGATATGCTTCCAAAGGACAACGAATTGCCCAAGAGTACGTACGAAGCAAAGAAGGCTGTCTGCCCTCTAGGGTTAGAGGTGCAGAAGATACATGCATGCCCTAATGATTGCATCCTCTACCGCGGTGAGTACGAGGATTTGAACGCTTGCCCGGTATGTGGTGCATTGCGCTTGAATCAGTTGTTTGACCGGTTTGACAAGATTTAACCAAAATTCAAAAAAACATAAATTAGAGCATATCTTTTTTTTCCTTTTACAATTTTGTCATTTCAAAAATTGTCCTAAACCCTAAACCCGGGACTTAAAACATCGGAAACTCTATGCTAAACAGTAAAAACTAAGGGCTTAAACCATAAAACCTAACCCTAAACTCTGAAATCTAAACCCTAGCACTAAACGCTAAAAACGTCTAAAAACGTCCAAAAACTCTATTTTCCCTTTGGAATTTTGTGATTTTAAAAAATTGTCGAAACGGAAAACTTGTTGCATTTAAGTGTTGTATGAACTTTATGTATGAATTTGTATTAATTTGGTCTATTCGGTGTTGTGTAATGAAGATGAGCCGGCAATGGATGTAAGATGACCGATGCTCTCCCCAGTTCGTTGAGGGCGTGCATACTTTTCTGCTTGCGGCTGAGGCAAACAAGCGGGCGGATGGTTTTATGCCTTGTCCATGTGCTGGCTGTAAGAGTGGTCGCAATTACTCTACGTCGAGAACCATTCACGTCCACCTGTTTGAGTCCGGTTTCATGCCCCACTATAATGTTTGGACCAAGCACGGAGAAAGAGGGGTTATGATGGAAGACAATGAAGAAGAAGAGGACGA
>NW_025293766.1:0-1023 GCF_018294505.1 Triticum aestivum | reverse complement strand
ACGTCATCAGTTTTCAAAACTTTCTGATATCATTTGCTATTTTTCAGTCATTTACCGATTTGTTTAGAAAGCTAAATGACCGTGAAATTGAAAATCACTACAAAATGAACTCTGAAAATGTCGAAACTTGGCATGGTATCATCATTTCACCCACATAGCATGTGCAAAAGAGTAGAGAGGGTTACGGCAAAAACTGGACGCACTTCGTGTACAAATTGGACAATCTCTTTCGGAGTATCTGGGTTTCGGACGAGAACTCATCTGTTAGACTGGCACTTCATTTTTTTAAACTTATTACAACTCCAGAATTTTTTTTGCGTTTCGTACACACCATTGAAAGCGACGTCATCAATTTTCAAAACTTTCTGATATCATTTGCTATTTTTCAGTCATTTACCGATTTGTTTAGAGAGCTAAATGACCGTGAAATTGAAAATCACTACAAAATGAACTCTGAAAATGTCGAAACTTGGCATGGTATCATAATTTCACCCACATAGCTTGTGCAAAAGAGTAGAGAGGGTTACGGCAAAAACTGGACGCACTTCGTGTACAAACTGGACAATCTCTTTCCGAGTATCAGGGTTTCGGTCGAGAACTCATCTGTTACACTGGCACTTCATTTTTTTAAACTTATTACAACTCCAGACTTTCTTTGCGTTCCGTACGCACCATTCAAAGCGACGTCATCAATTTTCAAAACATTCTGACATCATTTGCTATTTTTCAGTCATTTACCGATTTGTTTAGAGAGCTAAATGACCGTGAAACTGAAAATCACTACAAAATGAACTCTCAAAATGTCGAAACTTGGCATGGTATCATCATTTCACCCACATAGCATGTGCAAAAGAGTAGAGAGGGTTACGGCAAAAACTGGACGCACTTCGTGTACAAAGGGGACAATCTATTTCGGAGTATCAGGGTTTCGGACGAGAACTCATCTGTTACACTGGCACTTCATTTTCTTAAACATATTATAACTCCAGACTTTTTTTGCGTTCCGTACGCACCATTCATAGC
>NW_025293765.1:0-1023 GCF_018294505.1 Triticum aestivum | reverse complement strand
CCGTGAGGGGGGGCACACCCCGGAGACGCGTGCTGGGCGTTTGCAACCGCCTCAACACTTCCAGATTTGTGAGAGGCCGCCTATGCAAGATTTGACGGTATGCTAGCCCCCGGAGGCCGCCGGCCACAGTCGTAGACGTGCGAAGAGCAATCCGCGTAGAGGGAAGTGTTCAGATACTTCTCCATCACAAAAAATTATGAAAAATTACCATCAGTCCTATAGCACATGTGCCCACGTTGTGTAAAAAACTCATGATTTTATCGCGCTCCAAGTATTTAATAATATTCACGCTGCATCGTTACCGCAGAACATCTACTACCATTTCATTGCCGTCTGTGAGGGGGGCCACAACCCGGAGAC
The DNA here is from genome assembly GCF_018294505.1 of Triticum aestivum. NCBI lineage: Eukaryota > Viridiplantae > Streptophyta > Magnoliopsida > Poales > Poaceae > Triticum > Triticum aestivum. The sequence goes on along the minus strand of NW_025293765.1, from coordinate 663 downwards.
GCGTGCCGCCTCTTCGGACATGCCACAACACCACCCCGCATGTATGAGGGCCCGGTACGACGCTCCGGTGGCATTGCTACCCCCCCGGGCCCCCGTGCCGGCTAACCCTGTAGCGTTTGACCACGGGATCTAGCCCTTTGACTTTGCACGGACGGGCTTTGACCAGTGGACCTCTCCACCCGGTTGTGTTAGGTCGGCCCAGAGGAACACTTTGGAGCAACATCCGGGCCAAACCCACAGCTACATCCACTCCGTGTAGACCCGACGCGTCCGTTTCCCCCCTCCAGGTGCCGGCGGCGGCGTCCGTGAGGGGGGGGCACACCCCGGAGACGCGTGCTGGGCGTTTGCAACCGCCTCAACACTTCCAGATTTGTGAGAGGCCGCCTACGCAAGATTTGACGGTATGCTAGCCCCCGGAAGCCGCCGGCCACAGTCGTAGACGTGCGAAGAGCAATCCGCGTAGAGGGAAGTGTTCAGATACTTCTCCATCACAAAAAATTATGAAAAATTACCATCAGTCCTATAGCACATGTGCCCACGTTGTGTAAAAAACTCATGATTTTATCGCGCTCCAAGTATTTAATAATATTTACGCTGCATCGTTACCGCAGAACGTCTACTACCGTTTCATTGCCGTCCATGAGGGGGGCCACAACCCGGAGA
>NW_025293764.1:0-1023 GCF_018294505.1 Triticum aestivum | reverse complement strand
GCGTTTTGGGGACCTAGAGCAATTTCCACGATCGATGAACCCCGGGGTTCGTTTATGTGTCCGTCGTCAACACTGAGAGTTTTGGCCAATTCTGACGGGTTTCGTGGACTATTACTCACCGTTTTGGGGTCCCGAAGCGATTTCCATAGTTGTTGAACCCCAAGGTGTCCTTACGTGTTGGTCATCAACACTCGCAGTTTTGGCCGATTCTGGCCCGTTTCATGGACTATTACTCACCGTTTTGGGGTCCCAAAGCGATTTTCATGGTTGTCGAACTCCAAGGTGCGCTTACGTGTCGGTCATCAACAATCACAGTTTGGGCCGATTCTGGCCCGTTTCTTGGACTACTACTCTATTTTGGGGTCTCAGAGTCATTTCCATGATTGACGAACCCCAGGGTGCGTTTACGTGTCGGTCATCAACACTCACATATTTGGCCGAATCGTGTCCGTTTCGTGCACTATTACTCAATGTTTTGGAGACCCAGAGCGATTTCCACGATTGATGAATCCCGGGGTGCATTTATGTGTCTGTCGTCAACACTCACAGTTTTGGCCAATTCTGACATGTTTCGTGGACTATTACTCACGGTTTTGGGGTCCCGAAGCGATTTTCATGGTTGTCGAACTCCAAGGTGCGCTTACGTGTCGGTCATCAACACTCGCAGTTTTGGCCGATTCTGGCCCGTTTCATGGACTATTACTCACCGTTTTGGGGTCCCAAAGCGATTTCCATGGTTGTCGAATTCCAAGGTGCGCTTACATGTCGGTCATCAACAATCACAGTTTGGGCCGATTCTGGCCTGTTTCTTGGACTATTACTCTATTTTGGGGTCTTGGAGTCATTTCGATGATTGACGAACCCTTGGTGCGTTTACGTGTCAGTGATCAACACTCACATATTCGGCTGATTCTAGTCCGTTTTGTGCACTATCACTCAGCGTTTTGGGGACCTAGAGCAATTTCCATGATCGATGAACCCCGGGGTTCGTTTATGTGTCCGTCGTCAACACTGAGAGTTTTG
>NW_025293763.1:0-1023 GCF_018294505.1 Triticum aestivum | reverse complement strand
GGTAATACACATCACATAAGCCTTGCAAGCATTACAACTAATATGTTAGTTGTGAGATGATGTATTACGGAACGAGTAAAGAGACTTGCCGGTAACGAGATTGAACTAGGTATTGGATACCGACGATCGAATCTCGGGCAAGTAACATACCGATGACAAAGGGAACAACGTATGTTGTTATGCGGTCTGACCGATAAAGATCTTCGTAGAATATGTAGGAGCCAATATGGGCATCCAGGTCCCGCTATTGGTTATTGACCGGAGACGTGTCTCGGTCATGTCTACATTGTTCTCGAACCCGTAGGGTCCGCACGCTTAAGGTTACGATGACAGTTATATTATGAGTTTATGCATTTTGATGTACCGAAGGTTGTTCAGAGTCCCGGATGTGATCACGGACATGACGAGGAGTCTCGAAATGGTCGAGACATAAAGATTGATATATTGGAAGCCTATGTTTGGACATCAGAAGTGTTCCGGGTGAAATCGGGATTTTACCGGGTTACCGGGAGGTTACCGGAACCCCCCGGGAGCCATATGGGCCTTCATGGGCCTTAGTGGAAAGGAGAAAGGAGCAGCCCAAGGGGGCTGCGCGCCTCCCCCCTTCCCCTAGTCCTATTAGGACTAGGAGAGGTGGCCGGCCACCCCTCTCCCTCTTTCCCCCTTGGGAATCCTAGTTGGAATAGGATTGGGGGGGAGTCCTACTCCCGGTAGGAGTAGGACTCCTCCTGCGCCTCTCTCTCTTGGCCGGCGCACCCTCCCCCCTTGGCTCCTTTATATACTGAGGTAGAGGCACCCCAAAGACACACAAGTTGACACAAGTTGATCCACGTGATCGATTCCTTAGCCGTGTGCGGTGCCCCCTGCCACCATATTCCTCGATAATACTGTAGCGGAGTTTAGGCGAAGCCCTGCTGCTGTAGTTCATCAAGATCGTCACCACGCCGTCGTGCTGACGGAACTCTTCCCCGACACTTTGCTGGATCGGAGTCCGGGGATCGTCATCGAGCTGAACGTGTGCTC
>NW_025293762.1:0-1023 GCF_018294505.1 Triticum aestivum | reverse complement strand
GGGAAAAAGGGGGGAGAAAGCAACCGTGAGTACTCATCCAAAGTACTCGCAAGCAAGGAACTACACTACATATGCATGGGTATATGTGTAAGGAGGCCATATCAGTGGACTGAACTGCAGAATGCCAGAATAAGAGGGGGATAGCTAATCCTGTCGAAGACTACGCTTCTCGCAGCCACCGTCTTGCATCAAGTAGAAGAGAGTAGATTGAAGTCCTCCAAGTAGCATCTCCAAGTAGCATCTCCAAATAGCATAATCCTACCCGGCGATCCCCTCCTCATATCCCTGAGGTAGAGCGACCACCGGTTGTATCTGGCACTTGGAAGGGTGTGTTTTATTAAGTATCCGATTCTAGTTGTCATAAGGTCAAGGTACAACTCCAAGTCGTCCTGTTACCGAAGATCACGGCTATTCGAATAGATTAACTTCCCTGCAGGGATGCACCACATAACCCAACACGCTCGATCCCATTTGGCCGGACACACTTTCCTGGGTCGTGCCCGGCCTCGGAAGATCAACACGTCGCAGCCCCACCTAGGCAAAACAGAGAGGCCAGCACGCCGGTCTAAACCTAAGCGCGCAGGGGTCTGGGCCCATCGCCCTGAGCACACCTGCACGTTGCGTGGGCGGCCGGAAGCAGACCTAGCCTAGTGGCGTTCCAGTCCAATCCGGCGCGCGCCGCTCCATCGCTGACGTCTGAAGTGCTTCGGCTGATACCACGACGTCGGGATACCCATAACTACTCCCACGTAGATGGTTAGTGCGTATAGGCTCGTAGCCGACTCAGATCAAATACCAAGATCTCGTTAAGCGTGTTAAGTATCCGCGAACGCCGAACAGGGCCAGGCCCACCTGTCTCCTAGGTGGTCTCAACCTGCCCTGTCGCTCCGCCACAAAGTAACAGTCGAGGGCCGTCGGGAACCCAGGCCCACCTCTACCGGGATGGAGCCACCTGTCCTTTCAGCCCCCTCGTCAGAATCACTTGCGGGTACTCAATGAGCTGACCCGACTTTAGTCACCATC
>NW_025293761.1:0-1023 GCF_018294505.1 Triticum aestivum | reverse complement strand
ACGAAACAGGTCACAATCGACCAAAAACGCGAGTGTTGATGACCGACACATAGACGCACCCCGGGGTTCGTCAATCGTGGAATTCACTTCAAGACCCCAAAACTGAGTAATAGTCCAAGAAACGGGTCAGAATCATCCAAAACTACGAGTCTTGACAATGAACACGTAAGCACTCCTTGGGATTCGACAACCATGGAAATCGCTCTGGGACACCCAAACAATAATTAATAGTCCACGAAACGGGTCAGAATCGCCAAAAACCGCGAGTGTTGATGACCGACACGTAGACGCACCCCGGGGTTCGTCAAGTGCTGAAATCAATCCGGGACCCCAAAAGAGTGAGTGATAGTCCATCAAATGGGCCAGAATCGGCCAAAACTGCGAGGGTTGATGACCAACACGTAAGTGCACCTTGGGGTTCAATAACTATGGAAATCACTACGGGACCCCAAAACGGTGAGTAATAGACCACGAAACAGGTCACAATCGACCAAAAACGCGAGTGTTGATGACCGACACATAGACGCACCCCGGGGTTCGTCAATCGTGGAATTCACTTCGAGACCCCAAAACTGAGTAATAGTCCAAGAAATGGATCAAAATCGGCCCACACTGCGAGTCTGGACGACCAACACGTAAGCACTCCTCGGGATTCGACAACAATGGAAATCGCTCTGGGCCTCCAAAATGGTGATTAATAGTCCATGAAAGAGGTCAGAATCACCAAAAACCGTGAGTGTTGATGACCGACACATATATGCACCCCGGGGTTCGTCAATCGTCGAAATCACTCCGGGACCCCAAGCAGTGAGTAATAGTCCATGAAATGGGCCAGAATCGTTCAAAAGTGCGAGTATTGATGACCGGCACATAAGTGCACCTTGGGGTTCAACAACTATGGAAATCGCTATGGGGCCCCAAAACGGTGAGTAATAGTCCACGAAATGGGTCAGAATCGACAAAAAACGAGAGTGTTGATAACCGACACAATGACGCACCCCGGGGTTCGTCAATCGTTGAAAT
>NW_025293760.1:0-1023 GCF_018294505.1 Triticum aestivum | reverse complement strand
CCCTAGCACACCAAGCCACTGATTGATTTGTTCAAGGAGAAGGAGTTCCTTCATAAGAGCTAATCCGGACTTATGTAAGGACTTCGATACCCTCGTTGATGGTTCCCCCTCCTGAACTCGGTAGTGTTTTATTATAAGACTACTTTGTGGTCATGCTTGTCTTGGACAACGTGTTCACATGTTTGTAGCAGAACCAGCTCATGTTTTGGAGCTTGCTATCGTAGTTCATCTCCCGAGAATCCCGCAACGTCATCTCGTCGATTTGTGTTGCAAACTTCCGTTTTTCTTCCTAGACTCGATGAGTCTGGAATATCCTGACACCAACCAGATCTGAATCTCAGGCAGATATGATGGTTGGAATATTTCCCAAGAATTATAATATTGGTCGCGCGATAACCGGTAAAGTGGATGTCGTGGCCAACACACCCAGCCGGAAGACCTGTTATTATAATATCTTGATTGATGAAGTTGGCCACCTCCCCATAGGGATTTCATAGGGTTTACTCCCTAGTTGCCCCTATGGATTTCTGAGATCCCGAAGTCTGACCTTTTTACTTGATGTTCTAGATATCAAACCATATCTATGAATGGGTTACACTAGCACATCAAGGAGAACATTAGAAGCGGAGTGCTAAATGTCTCTCGGTCGATCATCCAGATTTTATTTCCTTGGCCTCGCTAAGGTGAAATCTGAGAAGGTGTTATCTTCCTTGCATCTGCATCCTCCATCACCCTTCAACATGGTAGTAAGTTGTGTTACCGGACCCTTGACACGGATGTTGGTAAAACCTTGATGATTATGGAATTGCTCAAGTTCTTGAGAGCACGCGCAAGTGCTAGGTTTGATCGTCGGCATTAACTGTATAGCGCTCTCAGTTTCCTCGGTTATGCTATAACCATTCCAATAGTGGAATAACTCTTTATTGTTGAGCCTCTCCCCAGTTACCAGAATCATTCCCAGCATTTGCATTTTGTTCCCAGCTTGCACCGCCAATGTGTCATTCTACCATGGGTCTCTTCCAT
>NW_025293759.1:0-1023 GCF_018294505.1 Triticum aestivum | reverse complement strand
CAGCGCTGCCCACGGCCTCCAGCATACTACAAACACCAGAAACTACTTGCAACTCCTGGACAGAGGACAAGGGTGATTAAGAAGCCGAGAGGGTCCATTGGTTTCGGGCCCAATGCGTGGTAGTAGCTGAATCATGGATCACAAACACAGAACTCAGTTCCTGAGGACGGCTGCAATGAGACAACCCACCATGTACTCCTACATGGCCTCTCACCGCTACCTTTACCAAATCGTATTCACACACTTAGCTCTCACACAGTAGGACAGGTTCACACGCCTCTGATTCATCCCCGATGAATCAGACCCGACTCAACTCTAAGCAGTAGCAGGCATGACAAACAAACATAAATGAGTAGGCACATCAGGGCTCAAACAACTCCTACTCATGCTAGTGGGTTTCATCTATTTACTGTGGCAATGACAGGTCATGCAAAGGATAAAGGGGTTCAACTACCGCAACATGTAACAGTTGAATCGGTGTTGTCCTAATGCAGTAAAAGAGAGCAGGAGTGAGAGAGTGGGATTGTATCGGAATGAACAAGGGGTTTTTGCTTGCCTGGCACTTCTGAAGATAACATTGGGTCTTCATCAGTGTCAACGATCACATCATCGGTATCACGTCTATCGAGAGGGAACAAATACCGGCAACACAGAAGGGAACACAATCAATGCAATGCACAATATGATGCATGCTATGACATGGCAATATGAATGTGTTTTGGGCTAATGCAACTAGCAACAGATTAAATGAGGTTGGTTTGAATACAAGATTCAAATTCAAACTCCATAAGTGATTATTTAATGCCCTTTAATTGATTTGTGCTAAACAGCAGCTATAAGTTGTTCTAACATGCATGAAAATGGTACAGATGGATTCCTTGAATTTTTCTGATAATTTTTCATATATAAATTATTTAATTTGGAGTTACGGTTGAATTTCTATGATTTTTAGAAGTTTTTACAATTTTCTGGAATTTCCTGAATATTTAGAATTAAAAATAATTCCAGAAAATGAATTATGGC